>NC_090221.1:25160751-25460751 GCF_024489055.1 Chanodichthys erythropterus | reverse complement strand
GTTCCAAAGCTATATAAAATATTTTAAAGAAAGTTTGTTACCAGGCTGCTTTGGGCCAACATTGACTTCCATAGTAGAAAAAAAAAAAAAAAAACCTATGGAAGTCAATGGTGGTTTTTAACAGAAGAAATGTATACAGCTTTGGAACAAGCTGAGGGTGAGTAAATGATGACAGAATTTTCATTTTTGGGTGAACTATCCCTTTAAGTCACATGCAACCATGTCATTCAGACTGAATTTGCCAAATCAGATTTTAAATTTCATTCTGATTGTAAGGGGTGATTTAAACCTTTACTAATCTGTTCGATAGGACATGTAACACTTGATCAGATTAAAAACTGAAATTTGAAAGTGTAAAGCATGTGAAACCATTGTTGTTGAATGAATGCAGTGTAATAGATGATGCTTGTCATAAAATTTTAAAATGCTTCTGTTTAGTTTTGAGCATTTTTACTACTTGATTAATATAAGCAGCACGGCACATAGCTTCATGTTCTTTGCGTCTCCTAATCAGGACCTGGAATGATAAATATAAAGTCTGCTTTTTGAAGCAGAAAAGAAGCAATAACAGGATGATGGTTAATACGCACCAACAGCGGGAAAGTCTGTAATTCTGGACAGACAGTGCATTTTAAAATATCAAATCCGATTTCTAAATAAATGTACACATCACCTATATTCAGATTCATCAATCACAATGATTTCATTCTGAATTAAATGAAAAGTGTAAATGTATCAAACAGTAAAATTGCTGACCCCTCAAATTCAGAATTATTAACATCTCCTTGTCTCTGAGTAATTGACTTGTGAAATTCAACCCTGTGAATTACCTGTTTGTCCTCCTGAGCCTTTTAACAAGAAGGCTGCTTTTATGGCTGGATGCTGATTGACACACCTTTTGACCATGTTCTCACATCCAGGACAACAAAATGATCAAGCAGACCTGAAACAAATTACCCATGATTGAAATCACTTTAAATCCATTTAGTCTTACCTAAGTGATATTGGAAAAATGAGGCATAGTTGTTACCCAGTATACGCTGCTTCTCCTGGAACATGGTCTGCATGATGAATGATCTCTTGATCCTGGATCCATGCAGTCCACCTGGAGATTATCTGAATGATATGTGGTTGTATATAAAGGGTAATTAATGACTGAACGTTACATACATAACGATAGCAGCAATATTAGTCCAGGACCTTATATCTATTGGTACTGAATAAGTCAGAAATTAATTTAATACCCACCCATGCTCATTGTTGTCTTGTTGCTGCACAGGCTGTCTCTCCTCCAGCTGCTGAAAATAAAAAGTATGTTAGATTTATTAGAATGAATAGACCCACACATAACGTTAACGTTAAACCAGCAAGTGGCGACAAACGAGAATATTTTGTTATAAACAACTCTAAATCATTGATTTGGCTGGTTCATTGTCATTACAAAGAATTTAAGTAAACAAATCGTGAAGTAATTAACCGTGTCTGATTAACCGTTTTATACAGATTTTATTGGATTTTTAAAATGGTTCATATGAGCTTCAGGGAGGCCAGGCAGGGTCTAAAATTAACAAAGACTCTACTACAGTTGCCGTTTAACGCATATAAGTGATTATTTTGCCGTTTATAGCATTAAACAGTGAACGTTACACTTAAAATAACTAAAATAAAAATATAAAACTGCGTCTCAGATTTTAACGTTACCTCAGACCGCCTCACGGGGACAGCGCTCGTGCGCACATTAACCCTCTGGAGTCTGAGGCTGATTTGGGGCCTGGAGAACTTTTGACATGCCCTGACATTTGTGCTTTTTTCAGTTGTTCATAAACATATTAATGGAAAAAGTGTCATTACACTGTATTCAGCACAAACTAGGCTACAATAATATGTGAGGAACATGTATGTACATGTTTGTGTTTTTGAAGGAATAACATTTATGCGTGGTTGTTGAAAAAACAAAAAACTTAAGTCACTGAAATAAGGCCAAAAAAAGTATAATAAATCTGTGTTCATAAGACTTTAGGGTATTGGAGGTTGTAGACTAGAGTTTTTGCTTCAAAATTATGTAAAAATTATGCTGCCTACTCCTTCATATAAAACAATATATTGATTTAGTTTTTGTAAGACACTTTTTGCCAAGAAACACAGTATGCGAGGAGGCGTGAATCACCACTGAAAATGGGCCATTCTCACCTGAGAAGACAAAAGAATTGGATAGTAATGAGCTGAAATGACTTGCATATTAATGAGGCATTTCAGTCAGGTAGGCTGTGAAAAAAAACCTTCTGTGATGTCTCAAGCTCATTATGATATATGAAACATACAGAAAAATATTATTACAATATAAAGTAATGGTTTTATATTATACTTTAAAATATAATGTATTTCTGTGATGCAAAGAGTCTGAATATAGGCTTTTAGTTTAAAAGCATGCACATTTGGAGAAATATTGGATTCTCATATGCTTATGTCAATTTTCTATACAGAGGAGTTATTTTTATTTAATATTCACTGTCATTACTATGAGCGCTGGTGTTTTCAATTCATCCTTGAAGTCGGAGGGCGCTCTGTGCATTTTAGTCCACAAATTCATCTAAAAGAAGAAGAGGCTATTCCATGAATGGAGTTTCCAATACATACAGCAGCAGGAGGGCGCTAAAGAAACAAAAACTCATCTAAACTTCATCTGTAGAAGACAAGTAAACAGGAAGTAACTGCATGTCTTCTAGAGATCGCTAACCATGACTTTTACATCCAGATAAACACTTTTCAAGACAATAAATACACGATTGAGATAATAAATGCATGTATTGACTGAATTAGCGTCTGAATAGCGCTGGCTCCGTGGGCGTGGCCGCATTAGCAGATAATGAGCTGAATCACGGATTTCTGACATGGCTCTCTTTTCATACAGATTACATAAACAAAGAAGGTTTGTTTTCGATTTGACTTACATGATTTAAAACCTGACATCTTAACGTTTTTTTAGACATAAGTGTAATTTTTTTGTCATTAGTATTCACTAAGTTACAGTTCATTTTCTGAGAACTATCAGATTGGAGTTCGTTCAGAGGGAGAGGAGAAATCACGCATCATGTTAGTTTTCTTTATTTTACAAAAAGCACAAAATTCTGTTTTTACTCTGAGTGTACACAAATGAAAGAAGATATTCCACAGATTAAAATGGTGTATAACTCTTAATTGTATGTGCAACATTGACGGAGTATTTTGAGTCTCTTTCACACTGATAAGAAAAAAACCACGGTGGTATCGCCGGCGATACCGTCAGACCTCAGAGTGTTAACCAAACGTAATTTATTTATGAAATACATTTAGAAAACCAAAAACACTGCACTAACATTACTCATCACAAGTGATATTAGTGTCACATGGGCAAAAACGATGAATAAAAGCACATTTGTAGGGCTTACCTTTTACTCCGTGTCTGTCTGCTGGAAGTCGACCGTTACAGAACAAAATGATGCGCATGCGCAGTACTCAGATTCTCCTAAAGTCCGTTTGACTTGCTCGTTTAAAATTTCGAATTTGTCTCGCGCGTGCCCCATCCAATAAATCTCCTACATTCACAAACACAACATATAGCTAATATATAAACATGTCCATAACTTTTGGCGCTCTAACAGTTAAACAGAACGGCATGCATCTTGCGGAAGAACATTGTAGCCGGAGCTACTTCTATATGTTTATGTCGATGACGAGTCACGCAGGTATTTGTGCTACTCCGCAGCGGTTCCTACCAGACCGGTCTAAAATAGTCATAATATAAACACTTATTCTAGGTGTACCATAATGATTCAGGGTCCAACAAAAACACGGTTTGGAAAATTTATTCATGTTATACATTCCCATTGTATAACTTTTGTAAATTTTGAACACAAAAAGTTACATATCTGGAAAGTTATCAGGAGACCAATGGACCACGTCGCTACAACGTTCTCCGTCTTTTGAGGACGTGCCTGCGACGTTTCTGGAACGTTAGCCAAGATTCTAAAAAATGGAACATTACCACGACGTCCTCACAACGTTGTCATAAAGTAATGTCACGCTGACCAAATTACGACTAACTGACGACGTCGTCACAACGTACTGTGTTTGCTGGGCTATGTTGATTATGAAAAGTCAATAGCATGATGGATGCGCAATGTTGGGAGACATGCAGCGGGTCAGACATGAGTTTGACCACTTCATTAAAGCTGCAGTAGGGAGTTTTTAGAAAACGTTGACTTAGCCTGAAAATTTGAACAAGCACAACTCACAAGTCACTCCCCCTTGCTCTCTGCTGCACTACAGCCCTCCCTCCACAGCTCCTCCCCCATCACAACGGAGCCTGCCATGAACGGCAGGCTAGTAAGCAAGCAGGACCGATGACGGCGGATAAACAGTTATGGCACATTCACTGATACGAACAAAACATCAACAATATGATTTACATTGACTATGGCCTTCCCATACTTTGACTACAAACTTGGTCCTCAAAACATTACGTATTTTGCAATACATGTAATGTAACTATATGGCGTATATGCACTATTTCTTTCTATATGTAATAAATAGCTAGTAAGATAATATAACGGTAATGTTACAGTACGCAAATAACTGGCTTCTCCGGTTATCTCTGTATGTATATTTTAGCCAAGAATAAAACAAAATTTGTTATTAAACCACTCTGCCTCTTTTCGTTTAATTTAAAGAAACAAACAAAAACATATTAATAGCCTCAGGCAACGAGTGATTAATTATCTGCAATGTCTTATATTTATAACAAAACGAAATATTAAACAACCCTGCCTCTTTTCGTTTACATTTCAAAGATATTAAATGTAATACTATTTGTGCATACTCTGATTATCTTCACTGTAATGAAATGAAATAGGCTTTAACATAAAACACAACCTTCTCTTTGTTAAATGTCAGTTTTAATGTTCAATAATAGCCATTATAAAAGGTATAAAAATATACAATAAGAAATAAAGCAAACAATTCAGTCAAGCGTACAAAATCAGCGCTTTAGTATGATACAAAAGTTAAATAGCCATATATAAATTTATGAAACGTCACGTTGCCCTCAGCCAAAACGGAGCCAGCGGCAAACGTCAGAAGGATTAGCCGAGGTAAGGCTGCTCTCGGCCTGTGTACATGAGCGCTGAGAGTCTGGTGATTGCCTGGATCTCAAAACTCCGACAACGGCAGATCAAATTGTCAGAAAGGCGCTATCTTTATCAATTAACCACAAATTTGAGCTTTAAACCAGCACATTCTCGCCTGAAAAAATCTTAAAACTGCATATCATGACTTAATAGAGACCGATCACACGAAAATTCGTATCAATAGTACGAGTTTGTAATCTCATAGAATATATACGCCAAAATGAGTTTTTCGCGTGCATATGATACGCACTTTATGGGGTATTATACGTACAAAATTGGATTGTTTGTCCACCATAAGCAAAGCTGCTGCACACCGGTAATCTTGAATTTGAATGCCTGCACGCTGTGTACTATGGCTGTGCATGATAGCGCGCACACGAGCTTGATTGACACTGCTAAGACACTCCTCCTGACTCTGATTGGTTGGTTCTTACCGGGAGTGGTGTATTTCTGCAAATGGCAATAGGACCACTGGGAGGAGCCAGACGAGCTTGATTTTTTTCACAGATTATCTGTCTCATATTCTACTGTCAGGACATAATGACAGGTTTAACAAATATGTAAAAAATACATTTTTACAAAAGTTACCTACTGCAGCTTTAAGTTTTGTTTTATAGTAAGTCTTTCTTTAAAGTGAATTTCGTTTTGTAGAAATTGTATCTTAATTCCAATCAATGTTTCATCAACCAATTGCTTATATTTAATAAATAGGAAGAAAACTAAGAACGTCGGGTGTGGAATGGATTGAAATGCGTAACAAACAAACCCATGTTTCCGCGGCCTTTAAATAAGGCTGAATCAATAGGCGTCTTTCTGTTTTTATTAAATTTCTTTATTACTTTATTACATGTCTTTATTACTTATTTAATTGATCAGATATTTCTGGTCTAACAATATATTTTAGTTGGTGTACATTCTAAGTTAGACACAAATTTGCATATAGACTATATAAGGTTCCCTTCTAGACAAGCGTGTAAAATGCTGTTTCGGTCGCAAATTTTCAGTAATTTCGATCAGTGCATCAAATGATGTAGGCCTAAACTAAATTCATGTCGCCTAGTTACAGTAAAAGAATAAAGAAATAACTAGACTTATTGGCTAGGCTACATTTGGAAAAGAACTTCATAATTCCGGTAGCTGACCATTAGCAGATCTGGCGATGGGGTAAATACGTTTGGGCAATATATAATAATATAAATAACCATAATAATGTCTCAGCAAAGACCGAACATATTTATTTGTCTCGGCACACATCCGCTAACAGTAACACAGCGCATCAAAGCTTGCTGTTGTCTTGGCTACCTTACAAACTGCGATGGATTTTCCCCCCTTTTGTGGTAATTTAGCACTATTTTCTATGATCTTCTGCTTGCATTTTTGGGCTTCAGTTGGATGCTTTATTTTCATCTTTAGTCAATTGAGTTCAGTTCTAAAAAAAAAAGCACAGGCTATAAAGTAGTCTAGCCTAAATAGGTGAATCTGCGACGGGGCCCATCATAGGGTGGGGGCCCCCACGCACCGCGGGGGCTGCGGGGGTGTCCCGTACGCCATTGATTCAATGCCAGGTTTATTAAAAGAAAAGAAGCTACAGCAGAAAAAGAAGAATATACATAAAATAACAGAATTTATGTTTTTAGGTTTACTCATTCATTAAATATTGCTCACAGTGTCACTTACATTTGGATGTCAAATCCTTCTTAAAACAAATTAAATAAATAATAAATGTAAATTTGAGAAAATAAAAAATAACAGATGCATGGTATAGGTGAAAAATATGGTGGAAAAAATGGATATGAAGTTATTTGGTGATTTTCCTCAGCTACCTGTGTTTCCTTCTTCTGTCAGCAGCTTCCTTCAGAAATGTTGAAATCTTTTCAAATGTTGAAATCCCCTCTGTTGTAGAGGGTTATTTTGTTGCTGCTGAAATCACAGAACAAAGTTTATCAATATTTGTTTACCATGAGAGCTCAAAACGCTTTTGAAAATGTGTGCTTCATGCAAGTTACGTCACCGATTAAAATTAGTCTACATATATGTTTATAAATTAGCCAGCTTCTAATCACCCATTGACAAATTGCCAGCAAAACCTTTACAAAACTATCAAAACCACTCATCTACACATAAAGATGTGATTAAAAGCGGCACTCCACCTGTCACTCAAGTGACCACGCCCTTAATTATGCAGAACTTTAAGGCTTAATATAATTTAAGCGGATGAGTTATAAAAAAATTCACCCCCCTCAGAGTTGTCATGAAGGGCAAAATTAGCAGTATAGACCAAAACCACAAGTTTTTTTTTTTTTTTCTGCTATAAACTTGGCCAATTTAACATGGGACTCAATGAGATTCTGCTCTCTTTTGGAGCCTGTCCCTACCCAGCTAACAATGACCTGGCGGTCCGTCAGCGTTTTTTGGGCAGCACAAAGTCAGCGGCTAGACACGGTCGGACCACTGTCGGCACACCATCAGCAAGCCGACCAATCTGAAAATGCCGTCGGTCAGCCAGTTTTTTTCAGGTGGCACGCCACCAGCGTTTTGACGCTGCTGGACCACCGTTTGTACACCAGTGGCTAACTGATAGTCGGTCCAGTTTCTACTGAGCGCTTACAGGACATCTTTTTTGATAAGTGTGTATTTATTTTATATTATCTTTGCAGTTCAAAGTATCTGAAAGCACTGAATAAAAAATATTGAGACTGACTTAATATCTATATCAAAAGCTTGGTATAAAAAACTGCCTATGATCACGCATTCAAATAAAATAATGTGGTTGAATGTTTATAAAAACAACAATAAATAATTAAGTTATAAAAGTTAAAGTTATACAATTATTAAGTAAAAGTGCCACAATTGTCCCACTATCACGTGCTGGGGTGGCATTTTGCTCCTATGAATGGGATTTTTTTTATAACTCACCCACTTAAATTATATTAAGCCTTAAAGTTCTGCATAATTAAGGGCGTGGTCACTTGAGTGACAGGTGGATTGCCACTGCTGTCTGTGAGCCGTCACTTTACGTCAACTAATTCCAGCCACTGAATTTGGCATCTCAGCCGTATTTGTGCTTTTTTCTCAATTATTTTATACAATTATAAAATATGGCTTGCTGCATAATATTTGAGACTGATGTGTGTCTGTGTAGATGTGCTGGCATGCTGAAGATAAACAGAACACATGTCCACCCGGGGAGCAGTTGGGGGTACGGTGCCTTGCTCAAGGGTATTGAGGTTGGAGAGAACGCTGGATATTTACTCACCTCACCGACAATCCCTGCCGGACCTGAGACTCGAACCCATGACCTTTGGGTTACAAGTCTGACTTTCTATCCATTAGGCCACTACTGCCCCCTTTGTTTGTTAGATATGATCGTAAACAGTTTTACAGCATAAACGCTGCTCAGATTGGATTATTTCTTGAAGAACGATGACAGAGAGCACATCATTCAGAAGAAATGTGATGCAAACAATGGACAAAAAGTACTGTTTTTCGTTTTGCAATGGACACTCATATTTTACCCAAGTGCCACAGACTGGATTCATCTCGCAATCTCTATTTCATTATAAAGGCATGAAGTCCCATTTGATTTTCCGTGTTGTTATTTGCACACCCAACACAAATTACTGGTGTTGGAGCATCTATATCTTAAAAAAAACACGTAGATGGACAGTAAACCTTTAGAACTTTCTAACGACTTGTCTTCATTAATATTTTAGATCGCATCTAAGATAGATAGCTCCTTTAACTGCTAACATGGTCACGTCGAGCTAGGCGGGCGTGGTTTCAGCAACCAGTCACATCAATCAAACCACCTCCCTGCCTCTTTGCCCAATTTCAGTTATCCAGGAGTGACGTGCGGTGACGCGCAGCTAAGATGGCAGCGGCCTCATTTTCGCTTCAAAACTGCTGTTCAGAACTCTATGGGTGACGTCACGGACACCACGACCATATTTTTTTTACAGTCTGTGGTCCGAATCCAACGTTAGCTTCACTTCCGCTCTCATGAGATGCCTTCCTCAGATCGATTTTTGAAGGAAGCATAGCTGTATCCTTAGCTGCCTTTGATATCCCACAATCCTGTGCTTTCCATTCTGTGACAGTTGAGCTAGAAAAATAAAGATGGCATCCAAAAGTTGTTTGCTGCTCAGTTTGTGTATAAATGTACGATTTTGACCAACATATTTCAATTTTTATATAATTTCTATCGAGAAATTACTACTGTAATAATTAAATATTTGTTTTGTTCTCACCAAAGCTTGCGCTATATTGCTGTAGATCATTAAACTGTTAGGCTGCCTCAGAAGTCTGTCCGAAATCAATTTCGTGAGGTACCTTCATGCACAAACGCTGCCGTGCAAGTCATTCTCTTATAAGACAGCGAGGCAGCAAGACAGCTACCTAGGTTTTCGGACGCAGCCATAGATTTCTATAGACCTTAAGTAGCCACCTCCCCCCCCCCTTTTTTTTTTTTTCTTTACGTATTTATGAATGAACTGTTCATTTTAAAATCGTCCTGGTCTACTGACGTTGTTAAGACATCTGCTTTAAACATACAATGCTCATGATAACTTTTGTTAACTCTACAAGTAAATCCACTTCACCAGCTAATTTGACAGCGATGCCATAGAAATATACAGGGCTACCGCAAAATCGGAAATTCAAAGACAATAATATAAAGATGGCGGCGCACTTGTTTCTCTGGGTAATAAGGTCTATAGTAAATTCTGTCCTTGCCCATGTTTCATTGCGCTGTCATGAAAGCGCATCACAACGCTCTCTCACTCTCACTCTGTCACTATCGCTATAGTGCGTTACTTAAAGTTCACTGGCTTTTATAGACAAGTTTTCATATCATATTTTTATTTTTAACATTCATCCCCCCCTCTACCCCCCCATCTCACTTTTCTCAAGGTGACCTGATCAGGCTTTGTTCCATGTTGACTACAGCAAGCTTTGAGGTTTTTGCATCATTGGCTGTAACTGTAATGTTTGTCAGAGAGCTTACATCAGAAAACTGACAGACCAAACATAGAGAAATAGAAAAGAAATAAAAATAAAACGACTGGTGTCAAAAGTTTTCACATTCATTACTCAAGTATATATACTAGGGTTTAAAAATACTTCTGTAGAAGTTGAAGTATCAACTCAAGCTTTTTACTCAAGTAAAAGTGTAAAAAGTACTGGTTTCAAAACTACTTAAAGTATAAAAGTAAAAGTAGTGTAGGGGAAAAAAATGCCATTAAGGACATAAGCTTAGGCCGCGCCACAGGGGCCTATTATGCACTACCCCACCTCCTCAAAAAAACATTTTTCCAAAGGCCATAATGACTATAATGTTATATTAAAATGTTAATGTTGAAAAATTTGGGATGCACTAGGCTACCTGTTTCAGCCGCATATATGCCCATTAAAAATGAACGCATTTTAGTACAAATACATTAAAGCACCATATATGTGTACCACTAAGCATTAACATGTGTTTTGTGGAGTGGAAGATATGATGACTAGTTGCTATGAGTAGGCCTATAGTAATTGTGCAAAAAGTCTAACTTCAGAGGCATGTCATCAGTTATCTTTATTGGAATGTAAAGGGGGGGGGGGGGGGGGTATGCTGCCTGTTATTATTTTTTTAATAAAAAAAAAAATATGTTTTATGTGTAATGTTATTGGATAATTTATTTCTTCTCTATCTATCTATCTATCTATCTATCTATCTATCTATCTATCTATCTATCTATCTATCTATCTATCTATCTATCTATCTATCTATCTATCATACCTTTATGGAATTTATCTATAACCATTCATCAAATTCTAACATAACGGAGTGATTCTAAAAAAAAAGAAATTATGTTAAATATTGAAACCGCCAGTAGGTGGCAGCGATTCATTTTTTTAATGAGTGAGCTACTTAAATCGTTCATTCAAGCCAATTTGTTCAAAAGTCAGATTAATTAAGGAAGAAAACAAACACCGATGTGAATACTTTTGTCATTGATAAGACACTATTGAAAAATGAAGTAACAAAACAGATGGCTGTTTTGGTAACTGGTTACAGTTACACTAATAGTTATGGCTAAATTGCAATGGATTAGCTAGCTAAAATATATGTGGAGTGTACCTAGCTATTACAATGTTTTCATACCTTCTTCTCAGTACATGCTTTATTCTTTTTAATGTCCCTCTTTGATCAGAAGTTTAATAGTCGGCTGAGCAACGGTTCTCTTCATTTTTTGGTGCTACCCGTGCTCTCCATTCAAACATTAGAGCTCCACTCACGTTGTTTTGGTGAAAGTGCGATGCGCATTGGTTGGGCATTACCAATCGGTTCAATGGAAGGGGGTACTTTTTTTGACAAATTTATTATGACAAACTCATATTCGATTAGAAACAAAATTATTCTTACAAAATTAATGAATTATACATATTGTCGCTGTCTGATGAAAACCACGTATGTCCATTTTGAAGATTTTGAGATTTTTCGACGGATTGAATGTCCAGATTCATTTCCGTATACAGTATGCCTCACATATCTAAACGGCCAATGTAAAGTTGTGAAATCATGTCATCTGATTTTCACGTATATCCATTTGGTGTCAAAGCTGTCAATCACGCCGCGTATCTCCCGCCCTGTGGAAGCATCTCGCCGGTCTCGTGAAGTTTCATCGAAGCTCAGCACTGGATAGCCGAATAACACTGTGAGGTTACATTGCCAAATAAACATAGCCTGGTGAGCCAATGACTTTCCTTTATCGAGGTAAACGTTTCCCCCCTGACGCCAGACGTACGTCTAGGAGTGACAAAATTACGGTAGGACTGTGCAAACAAAATATCTGTCTAGCATTACCATGTCAGTGTATTGATTCATTGTCCATTCATAGTTTGCAAGAGACATTTAATAAATTTATAATTAATATTAAATAAACTAAGCGTATTTAATAAACTAAGACGTAGGCTATTTAATAAACTGAGCGTATTCATCTGTCAATATGAAACGCGACTTGGCCATTCTAATTAATGATCGGAAGAACACGTATTGACCACCGTTATTGTAAAATATGCACGTATGTCCATTTAAACTCAATTTTGGTCAAATGTGGATTATATCATTACACTGGCAACAATATGGTTACATGTAAAGATGCCGTACCAAGTATGACAACACTACATTCAACTGCTTTTGAAATAGTGTTTTATTTACTTCCTGAAAAGTAATCGTTTTGGACATACGTGAGTTTCATCGGGCAGCGACAATATGTTAGTATAGATCAGGGATGGACAACTCCGGTCCTGGAGGGCCAGTGTCCAGCAGAGTTTAGCTCCAACCCTAATCAAACACACCTGAACCAGCTAATCAAGGTCTTTAGGATTACTAATCCTAAAGACCTTGATTAGCTGGTTCAGGTGTGGACACTGGCCCTCCAGGACCGGAGTTGTCCATCCCTGGTATAGATCTACTGTGATTTTCATGTTGAAATATTGGGGGGTTGTAACTGATGGATTTGAATATTGGGGGTGTAAAGAGGGAGACCTGATCTGTCGGCAGCGTGGCACTGGCTCTGACACGCACACGTTAATTTGCCGCTCCTCTCCTGTTAACGCTATGGTCCGGGTATACACGAGACTCATAGCACTTGTTGGTTTAAACACAGCGTACTTATTGCCCTATAATAAACGCACTTTGCATACACAAGCATACATATACATTTAAGGATAATTACCTGTTAGGCGATATGGGGTAAATGTATCCGGGTGCGGAAGAGATGGAGATCAAACGTGGTTGTTGGGTTCGAGGGCTATTTATAGCGCTCTGTCACGTCTCCGCAATAATGGCGCCACACATAACGGAGAATACTATGTGTTGTGTGATGTGGGAAATGTTGTTGTGTTTGTATTAACTTATGTCTTTAAAGAATATTATGTGATCATGATATGCATTTTATGGGTTTATTTATATTTGATGTGGATTTTGGGTGTGAGTTGATGTAGTACTCGAGCACCGTAAAATTTAACCCTCTACCACACGCATTATGATACAAAGTGTCTGAACAGTTATGTTACCTCTATGGCATTTCATATAGGCTTTTAGCTTAAAAGCATGCACATTTGGAGAAATATTGATGGATTCTCATGTTTATGTCAATTTTCTATACAGAGGAGTATTTATTCATTATTTATTGTCATCACTGTGAACGTTGGATACTGTTTTCAATTCATACTTGCAGCCGGAGGGCGCTCTGTGCACTTTTAGTCCACAAATGCCAATGCTAAAGAAGAATAGGCAATCCAGGAAATAACTGAACTAACAGAGGCCAGAGATCGCTAACTATGGCTATTCAAAACACTTTTCAAGACAATAAATGTACGTTTGAGACAATGTATGCATGTATTGACTGAATTTGCGTCTGAATAGTGCTGACTCCGTAGGCGTGGCCGCATTAGCGGATAATAAGCTGAATCAAGGACTTTTGACATGGCTCTCTTTTCATACAGATTACATAAACACAGAATGTTTGTTTTCGATTTGACTTGCACAATTTAAAACCTGACATTTTAACGTTTCTTTAGACACAAGTCTAATTTTTTTTGTGATTAGTATTCATTAAGTTACAGTTCATTTTCTGAGAACTATCAGATTAGACTTTGTTCAGAGGGAGACGAGAGATCACACATCATGTTAGTTTTCTTTATTTTACAAAAAGCACAGCATTTTGTTTTTACTCTGAGTGTACACAAATAAAAGAATATATCCCACAGATTAAAATGGTGTATAGCTCGTAATTGTATGTGCAACATTGACAGAGTATTTTGAGTCTCTTTCACACTGGTTAGAAAAAAAACGCGGTGATCACACCGGCGTGACCGCCGACCCGAGGGAATTAATACACCCCTGATTTTTGTAAATGGTTGGCTCTAATAGGGGAGGAGCCAACAGTATAAAAGAGTATCTGAAGATTCATTCAGGGTCTTTTGGTAGGCCGATGGGTGAGCGTGCAGTTGTAGTGCCGCAAACGATTTAACCCTTTAATTCCCTCTGTGAAACAGTGTATTGTGGATACGTTTTCGCATTATTATTTGTTTATATATTTATTTAATTTTTGTTTTTGCCGGTGGAAGAGTTAACTATTTTTAAGCAGTTGTGTTGCACATTACTGCTTTGCGAGTTGGGCCATCATTTCTGTTTTTCCAACTTGGACCATAACACGTCCAGATAGTGGGTTGACAAAATCCACTTCCCTACGAGGGGGGTTACCTCACCCCCATCCCCCCCGCAAACTACGCCCCTGTGTACATCCAAGCTTAACTGCAGGAATCTGCGAGGGCAACGGACAAGAAAAATGCGGGTTGTTTTGGTGTACCTAGGGCAGGCTTAGTAACAATCAGGGCTTGACATTAACACCCGCCAACCTGCCAAATGCGGGTAGTTTTCAGCTGTTTCAGTTCACACAGCACCGAAAAAAGGCCAACAAACTCATCTGTTGGAGTTTGTTGGAGAGGTGTTGGCGTTGGTTGGAGTCTGTTTTTACCAGACTGAACATGTTTAATCGGCATTTATTGGTCGTCTGAGCATCCAACAAATGGCAACAAACTCGGCCATGAACCGTTGCCATGACGATGAGGCAAGTCCCCTGCAAAGACCGTTTGATCGCGCCCGCGCCTCACGCTCACACAACAAAGCACTGGAAACGTGACATTGCAGCTTGTTTGTTATAAAATATAAAATACAGTTAAAAACAAAAAAACAAAAGGTACAATAGTCCGTAGTGCAATCCGTGCCATTCAGCAAGAGCACTGCTTCACTTCACCGAAAGAGAGCGGTGTAACACCATGAGAGCAACGCAGGTTTACCTTCAGTTTTGTTTTAAAATAATTAGTTTTGGCTTGTTTAGCTACATGGTTGTATAGGCCTATGGGTCACATAAATAAAAAGGGTTGCGCTAAAAAAAAAACTTTTAAAAACCGGTGTATACGCTAATTTATTCAAACGTCTCTCTACCGAACTACCTAGCTTAATTTGCGGAGGATGAAAGCACCCGTTTGATAGCCTAAATGAGCCAGTAGTGGAGAAATAATAACTTTTAAGAAATAATCTTTTTTGAGTAACGACCCCCAGAGATTGTATATAATGGGGAGATAAGAGGGTCTGTATCTCTTACCATTGGAGAAAGCGTAATGGCTACCTTAATCACGTGTGGTACCTCTCAGGCTATCGTGTAATGGCAGTGACGTCAGTCGCAACGTTCCCTAGTCTGCCTTCTCTTAAAAAAAATATTTTTTATCAAGCTAAAATCTACATATAGCTCCCAACGAAGGTATTGTTTAGTGTAAAACATTCTGAAGATTGGCAAACAGGCTGTCCATTATTTAAATGATTAGCTATTTCCCCACAAAAGCTGTTTAATCAGCATAGTGAAGCTTCTCGTCCATTGACTTCCATTCAAAAAACAGCCTCCGGTCTCATTCCTTGCATACCGCGGGTGGCAGAGCATTAGCTTTAGCCATTACGCTTTTTTGGCTAAAGGTTGCAGGCTTGCCTTCCAGTGGCTGTGCCCCACTGTCCTCCTTGCTGGAGTGTGACGTGATTTGTGACGTGCAGGTGCGATGGATCGCGTACAAACCAATAGGGTGTCAGAATGGTGTATGTTTATACTTCTCATCCAACCACAATCAAATTCACTCTATCCGGATGGTGCGATTTATCTGGATAGTTTTTTTTTTTTTTCTTTCTCAAGCCGGAATGAAAACAAGCCGAAATAAAATAGGAGTAACGAGGCTATTTTTAAAATGTAAGGAGTAGAAAGTACAGATAATTGAGTGAAAATGTAAGGAGTAGAAGTAAAAAGTCGGCTGAAAAATAATTACTCCAGTAAAGTATCATACCCGAAATTTCTACTTAAGTAAGGTAACAAAGTATTTTTACTTCGTTACTTTACACCTCTGAATAAAATACATTAGAGATTATATCCATCATGAAATGTCTATATGCATATTTGTCTAGTCATGGTGATATCACTACATCTCTTTCAAAACAAAAATGCCCCAGAGTTTTATGACAGATGCTGCCATATACTAAAATCATTATCTTTCATGACAGCCTAACATTATGAAAAATAATGCTACACACACATTTCTGTACAGTTGTTAATATGCTTAAATGTACAATATGGATGTATTGACAGCATCTAAAATATAAAAGTATTTATGTATGCACAGCTTTTAAAACGTAAAGTACATTTGAATCCATTACACTGTATTTATTAAGGGCCAAGCACCGAAGGTGCGGAACGAATTGTACGTAGTGCTTGCGAAAATAGACGTAAGGCTGTATCTACTGCACAGCACCATCTACTGATGCGAAGATATGAAAAATGGATATCATACATTTCAAAAATCATACATTTGGTCTTGTTAGATTCGGGGAATCATGCCGAGTCGAATGATATCCAATTTTCCAATATTTCCAATATTGGCCGTCAGCCATTTTGAATTTTGCTGTATTTTACGAACGCATTAGCGTATCGTTACAAATCTTGCAAGGGGTCATCAGGATAATTCCCTGAAGGAGCCTGAGAAGTTTCAGCGCTGCACCACCTTGTGGTCAAAAGTTATAACAAAATTTACAAAAATTCTAATAACTTTTGACTGTATTAAGCGATTGTAATGGACCTGGTCTCAGTAGATTCATTGGGTTATGCTGAGAACATAGATATCAATTTTGCCATAGTCAGCTGAACTTCCTGTCCGCCATATTGTTTTTCTTTAAAAAACCTACTTTTTCGAACTCCTCCTAGTCCGTTGCTCCGATTTTCACCAAAATTGAACCATATCATCTTCAGACCATGCCAAAAAAAATGTATGGATTTTAAGTCGATATGTCAAACCCTTGTGCTTGTGCTGTTTTTGTGCTTGGCCCCGTAATTGCTGCTTGCAGCTATATTATTATAAATATAGTTGTCTATTTTATATTTTACTATTATACAGATACCTTTGAGCCCCTAAACCAACCATACCTAACCATTTCTCAGTAATATAAGAAAGTAATAAGAAGATATGTACAATGACATTTATTAGTATTTTAGTATACTATTGTATGGATATTTTTAAGCTCTCAGAGTATTTCTTGACAATAAAAAAAAAAACATGTACAGGAACATGTACTGTCACAATAATTTATTTAAAAATAGAGAAAACAATTAATGTGCATTATTTCCAGTGCTGTTACACAAAAGTTTTGTTAATTATTTAATTTATTTGTGAGTTACAGAATGAATCTAACATCTCTAACATGTCACGCTGTACATCTCATTCAAACATGCCTCAACTCAAATCTGGAGTGCCAGTCCACAAATCACACACAAGTTTTTACTTCAAGGGCTCTGTAGGTCACAGGGACGCTCACTTCCAAATGGAATACGCCCCATGACATTTCACATCACTGCAAACTTGTGTCGTGACTCATAAGGTGCTTGAGGCACCAGTTTATTATTGATTTGCCTGCACTGATCAGAGAACAAAAGAACTGAAATCAGATGAGAACAAAACTTAGTCTTTATTCAACTCAATTCAGTTTGTTTTCTGTAGAGCTGTTTTATAGCTGAATTGAAATGTTCCATAATAAATTAACTTTACACAGTCATTGAACTGAACTGAATTATTATCTTGCTACAGCTGCTTTACATCAAAATTTGAATCTGTCTCTTAGGCTGTTCAATAAAGTTTGCATCATAATTCTGTTACTTCCCTGTTTCAAATTGTGAAGCTGCTTTGAAACAATTTCTACTGTATAAAGTGCTATACAAATAAAGGTGACTTGACCAGATTTGAATGTGACTGCGGCATGGGACTGCGGCATTATATTACAGACCTTTTCCTCACTTGCAGTGTTATTATATGGTGTCTGAAGACTACCTTTATGATAAGTGCATTAAAAACAATAAAATAAATAATTAATGAGTGTGAATTTCTATTTAACAATTTAAAGTTCAGAATTGGGTAAATTCATAGAATCCCCCTTAAAATGAATTGAATACAGCACCAGAATTAACAGCAAGCAGAATGAAATTGTTATAATGCCCACTAAGTGATGCACTGAATGTTTAGAATTAAATAAGCTTATACTATGATTGTAAAAGGATGTGTAAACTTGTCGTGATGTCAGCCAAGGGCTATCAGAATGCAGTAATGATACTGATTGCATTGTAATGAAGAAATGACAAGGAAACAGTTGCTAACACCATGAACCCTAACATAGAGTTTTCTTATACAATACTGTTCAAAAATGTAGATGACACTCGATTCTGTTTTTATTTTTTCCTTAGTATTATTACAAACAATATTAATCCAGGAGCATGTCCAACTTGGCTAGATCACATAATCCCCCTCCATCCATGTAAAGTTATTGGCAAAACTGGTAGGGAGAGTATGTGTGAGTCTGAACTCTTGTTTGACAGTGAGATGAGTGTAGAGTCACCTTGATACCTGCTGCTTTACTGACTGAATCCTGTGTCTGACCCCTGTCACTAAAACCTGCCAACACTGCTCAACAAACACACTGGAGTTACAGACTCAAAGTTCACTCATGAAGGACACGTGCACAAAATAAATCTATCTATCTATCTATCTATCTATCTATCTATCTATCTATCTATCTATCTATCTATCTATCTATCTATCTATCTATCTATCCATCCATCCATCCATCCATCCATCCATCCATCCATCCATCCATCCATCCATCCATCCATCCATCCATCCATCCATCCATCCATCCATCCATCCATCCATCCATCCATCCATCCATCCCAACACACTTGTATGAATAACCAAATCAAGTTGAAAAGCATATAGTTTCTGTTATTGTCTATTCATATGCAACACCAGGCAGGCAGTATTGGCTTTGGATCCTGTTAGCTGGATTATGTGGACATTTGTGCCACCAGCCTTCAACATGCTCATTAGTTTGGTGTTTCTCTGGAGACAGGTGATTTTCTTAGAGCTGGAGCCAGCACCTGTGCCAGGCACCTTTTCACACGCAACCAGACCTCACAATTCAAGGACAATTTAACATTTCCCTGCAAGCTCAGCCACAACTGCCTCCAACACATCCAGCACAAAACTTTGATAGCATTACATGTCAAATAGGCAATGTGTCGATTAATAGTTTTGAAATGCTTTTCAAAAGTGTCTGAACCAGTTCATTACAGAATATGAGTGAGTTGAGCAATTCACTGCTGGAAGATTATATGAATAATACTGCTAAAAGTACACGGTAACACTTTAGAATACTGATCCTTCATTTAATGAATAACTACACAGGAACAAATGAATAATGCATTATTAACACTCTAGTAACTACTATTAACTAACAATAAACTCTGATTAATGAATTAGTGCTCAGTTGTAGGTGGTAGTTCACTGTTAACTAATCAGTAACTACTGTTTTTTCATTCCTCCCAGAGAACTACTAATAACTTTTATATACAGGTTCATAATTAACATGAATGAGACATAATGTATAATTAATTTTAAAGTAAAGGCCTTGGTAATCCACTAGTAACTCTCTAGTAACTACTGAAGTCTTTGTAAACTTTTGATGTTTTTGTACAGTAATTCCTTATGATATATTTGGTAACACTTAAGTAATTACTAGTGGGTTACCATGATCTTCACTTTAGAATACTGATCCAAATAAGAAGTAGTTACTTTAGAGTTATATAGTAACTCTTGACTTATTACTATCCAATACTTTACAAAAACCTCAAAAGTTTACAATGGCTACAGTAGTTACTAGAGAGCTATCATGCTTTCACTTTAGAATACTGATCCAAATAATTAGTAATTCCTTCTTAAGTATTTGGTAATACTTCAGTCATTACTAGTGGGTTACCAAGGCCTTTACTCTAGAATTAATTATACATTATTGATTATTCACATTAACATGTATATTGTAGTTCTTAGTAGTTCTCTGGGAGGTATGAAAAAACAGTAGTTACTGATTAGCTAATAGTGAACAACCATCTTTAACTGAGCACTATTACTTACTATTTCATTCATCAGAGTTACTGGTTAGTTAATGGTACTTACTAGAGTGTTAATAATGCATTACTCATTTGTTCTTGTGTAGTTACACATTAATGAAGGATCAGTATTCTAAAGTGTTACCAAGTATACTTAAAAGTAAGGAGTGTAATGTGAAAAGTGAAAAGAGGGTAATCAATGTGGCTCTGGGCATGTCAACTTCTGAGAATGGTGTGAGTATGAGCGAAACCACAGGTTTTCAGGGCAAAGCAGCGATCACGCTAGACTTTGTTAAAAAAAATTATTTGGACACCATAACGGACAAGATATGCCACACTTGAGTGCATAATAAATATTAAATCATGAAGGTATATAAATGAAAGTTACTATACTTTCCCACAACACACTGTAAAAAAATGAAAGTTGAGAAAACATTAAGCGTCTCTTAATTGGACTAACATTTTAGTCCTTTGGGGTCAGATTGACCCCAAACATTTACAGAGCGATTGCATAAGGAAATATACATTTTTTAATATATATTATAAAGTATATATCATTTTTTTTTATTTACTTCTCAACTATGCATTTATGCTGTGTTTTTGTGGATATTTTGTAGTTTTGTTACCCATTTACTGCACAATTAAAAATGAAAATTTGATTTTTAATAAAAAAAATCACTTTAATGATGAACTTAATTAAATCTAAATTGTATTTGGACATTGCTCTATGTGTTAGGGATAGAATACTACCATCTACAGGTTTGTGGAAAAACTTAAGGAATTATAGTTAAAGAAAGAATGTGCAATGACCACATATATCCAATAGAGGCCAATAGGGGCTCATTTCATTTTCACTTCTCACAACTTTATGATATATATTTGTGAACATGCTTGTTCCATGTTGCCTTTGTTTTCTAGTATTAGTCCTTCATTTATGTATGGAAATGTTTCCGATTTATGCTATATTTATTCTATAAAAATGTTCTCTGTTGCAGTCACACGTGTGTGTGTGCGTGTGTGTGTGTGTGTGTGTGTGTGTGTGTGTGTGTGTGTATGAGATGAAAAAAAAGTTAATTCTACTTTGAGTTTATGGTCTAGGACCAGACCTTTATTGAAATTTAGAAATATTCAGATTTATGCCAGTTTCGTTGATTTTATTTGCCAATTCCTACAAAAATGCCCTCTGTTGCAGTCATGTGTGTGTGTGTGTGTGTGTGTGTGTGTGTGTGTGTGTGTGTGTGTGTGTGTGTGTGTGTGTGTGTGTGTATGAAATAGAACGTTCATTCGACTTTGTGTTTATGATCAAGGACCAGACCTTTATTTACATGTAAATAGAACATAAAGTCACTCTTCACCTCAGGCGGCTATTCCTTCAGGCACTTATACTTCAATCAGTGCGAGACATCACTGCCGTTGTCAGAGCGCGATCAGACCTCCCTAAGCAAATGCTGAACGCTGTTGGACATAGTGGTGTATGAGAGGTAAAAAATTATATAAATTCTGTTCAGTTTCTTGCACAAACCAATCGTTTCGTGTCTTAGGACATCAATGTGTCGTCATGAGCCACAGGGTTTAATTTGGATTTGTCTAGGCAAGTTTTTTTGACTCTTATTGATAGAGTTCCCATTCACATGCATTATTCGGCTGACAGACCGCAATTGTTAAAAATCATCATTTGTGTTCTACTGAAGAAACAAAGTCACTGTAGTAAACTTAAGTTCGTAGTGGGGGAAGGAAGAGGTCAGGGACGACGAACAACTGCTGACTGAGTCTTTATTGAAAAACGGTTCAACAGAAGGACTGTGCAACGCACAACAACGAAAATAAACAATCCACAAAGGGCTTCACTCCAGGTTCGGCATACGCTATCCACAAGGGCTTCTCTCCAAGTTTGGTTTACACCATCCACAAGGACTTCTCTCCACGAACCTCGACTCGACTCAGTCAACAGTTCCCCTCTCTCTCCCACGCTCCTGCTTCTCACGGCGTTTTATCCTGTGTCCGAGCCAATCACTGGAATGAGAAACAGGTGTTCGTGATTTGTATCCAACCCACTCACTTACCAAGCGTCTCCCGCTATTCTCTCCGGTTGCAGACCTCGCTGAACCACGCCCCCCTCGCCACATACCCCCACCACCTGACTCAGGCCGGGGAGCCGTCCGGCCTGCAGCCCCCCCCCCATTTCTGGAGAGGAAATCGGCCACAGCCATCCGAACACCCGGCCTGTGGACCACCTTGAACTTAAAAGGCTGTAAAGCCAGATACCAACGAGTGATCCGCGCGTTGGTATCCTTCATGCGGTGGAGCCACTGCAGAGGAGCGTGGTCCGAACAGAGAGTGAATTCCCGCCCCAGGAGATAATAGCAGAGGGTAAGGACGGCCCACCTGATAGCCAAACATTCTTTTTCTACGGTACTGTACTTAGCCTCTCTCTTCGAGAGCTTACGGCTAATGTACATTACCGGCCGTTCCTCACCCTCTATCTCCTGGGACAGGACAGCACCCAGCCCCCTGTCCGACGCGTCAGTCTGCAACAGAAAAGGGAGAGAAAAGTCAGGAGAGTGAAGCAATGGCCCGCCACATAGAGCAGCTTTTACCTGGGTGAAAGCCTGCTGGCACGGCTCCTTCCACTGGACCGTATCTGGAGCATCCTTTTTAGTTAGATCAGTCAACGAGCTGGTGAGGGCCGAATAATTAGGTACAAACCTTCTATAATATACCGCCAGCCCGAGGAACTGTCTAACCTCCTTTTTGGTCTTGGGGCGCAGACAGGTCGCAATCGCTGCCGTCTTATCAATTTGGGGACGCACCTGCCCATGCCCCAAATGGAAGCCCAGATACCTTACTTCCACGCGCCCAGTTGCACACTTCTTCGGGTTGGCCGTGAGCCCAGCCGCTCTCAGCGATGTCAGGACGGCTCTCACATGCTGCATATGCCGCTGCCAATCATTACTGTAGATAATAATATCATCCAGATAGGCAGCCGCATATGCAGCATGGGGCCGGAGAATTTTATCCATGAGTCGCTGAAAGGTGGCCGGTGCCCCGAACAGCCCGAACGGAAGCGTAACAAATTGGTGTAATCCGAACGGCGTCGTGAAAGCTGTCTTTTCTTTGGATAAAGGCGACAAGGGGATCTGCCAGTACCCTTTCGTTAAGTCCAGTGTCGAATAAAATCGAGCCGCACCTAGCCGGTCAAGCAATTCGTCCACCCGCGGCATTGGATACGCGTCAAATTTCGACACTGCATTCACCCTGCGATAGTCCACGCGGAAACGAACCGAGCCGTCGGTTTTAGGAACCAAAACTATCGGGCTCGCCCAGTTACTGCTGGACTCTTCTATTACTCCCATTTTCAGCATTGCCTCTAATTCATCCTGAACTACCTTTTTTTTGTGTTCAGGTAACCTATACGGCCGGCTGCGAACAACCACGCCCGGCTCCGTCTCGACATGGTGCTGAATGAGGTTGGTACGTCCCGGCAGGGGAGAGAACACGTCTGCAAATTCTATTTGCAAATGGGATAAATCAGTGAGCTGGGAGGGCGAGAGGTGATCTCCCCCCGGGACCAGAGCGAGAGATTGAGTTTTTACATTCGCCTCTGGTCCGAGATCATCCTCCCCACTAATCACCGTCGCCAGCATCACTGATTCTGCCTCATTCCATTTTTTCAGGAGGTTGAGGTGATAGATTTGACGTGCCCCCCTCCTGTCGGACCGTACCACCTCGTAATCGAGCTCGCCCACTTGCCGTGTGACCTCAAAGGGTCCTTGCCACTTTGCAAGTAATTTCGAACTGGAAGTAGGGAGCAATACAAGTATTTTTTCAAGTAAGTTTTTCTCCCGGTGCAAATTTACGTAGGTTAGACGTAGGTTAACAGAGGTTCTAACCACTTATCCCAATTTTTGGCGTCCTCTTGCACGAACTTACGAATCATGGATTTAAGCGTGCGATTAAAACGTTCGACCAGCCCGTCCGTTTGTGGGTGAAAGACGCTGGTACGAACCGATTTAATGCCCAATAATTCGTATAGTTTGCGTAACGTACGTGACATAAACGCCGTGCCTTGATCAGTGAGGATTTCTTTTGGAATCCCCACCCGGGAGATTAAGCGAAACAGTGCATCCGCAACACTTTTAGCAGAAATGTTGCGGAGAGCCACTGCTTCAGGATATCGTTTTGCATAATCAACAATGACTAATGCAAAGCGATGTCCCCTTGCTGATCGTTCTAATTGCCCGATGAGGTCCATACCAATTCTCTCGAAGGGGACCTGCATTAATGGAAGCGGGCGCAATGGCGCTTTTGGGGTGGCCGGTGGGTTCACCAACTGGCATTCACGACAAGACGCGCACCACCTGCGTACATTCTCGTGAATGCCCGGCCAGAAAAACCGGGTCATGAGACGATTTAGTGTCGCTGCCTGTCCCAAATGCCCCACCATTGGATTAGAATGAGCCGCGTGGAAAAGCATTTCCCTGCGGCTCTTTGGTACTAATAACTGGGTTGTATCTTCTTTTGTCTGAGTGTCTTGGGTCACTCGATACAACCTATCTTTTATAATCGCGAAATATGGGTAAGCAAGCGGACGTCCAGGCTGGAGAGGCTGACCATCAATCATAGAGAAAAAATGCATTTTTTAATGTCTCATCCTGAGACTGCTCCAGGGGAAAATCATCGCGTTCCGGAAGAATTAGTCTTCCGGCTTCACTCAGATCCCCTGCAGCAGGACTCTCCGGTCTCTGATCAGTCTCTCCCACCTGTACTCGCGCTTGCTCACCCCGCGTTCTTTTCCCCCAAGAGGCATCCGAGCATAAACATCCCAATAATTGTTTAAACGCGGGCCAATCCGTCCCCAAAATTATCGGATGCCAGAGGTGCGGGTTAACTGCCACCTCAACACTATGCTTTTGTCCCCTAAATTTAATTATGACGGACATTACGGGATATCTTACCACATCCCCGTGCACACACCGAACCCCAACCATGCGGCCTGTATCCAATGCCCCAGATGAAATCAGGCTTTGATGGAGAGAGGTTTGGTTACAGCCCGAGTCCACCAAAGCCTGATAGGTACCCCCCTTGATACTCACAGGTATTTGGTACCTGCCAGCCTGACCAGGGGCGGCCTGTGGATCGTCGGGGACCCGGATCACCGTCCCGACCTCCATAACCGGACACTTATCCACAAAATGATCCGGATCCGGATCCGGAACAGGCCGGCCCAGACCTACCCGCCGCTCCAGTGGCAGAGAGTGGGCTGAATAGATGGCGCGGAGAGAGGGGAGAAGCAGGAGCGGGGTCCGTCCCGGCAGCAGGGAGTCCCGCCCCCCTGGGTCCGTAGGAAGGTGCCTGTCCCGTTCCGCCCCGCCCTCGGGGCGGAACACGAGGTGGGCCGGGCGGACGAGACCTAGGAAGAGGGACAGGTCTAGAGAGAGAGGGGGACAAAAGAGAGGGAGAGAGAGAGGCAGCTGGAAGGGGTTCGCCGCCCCCCTTGGCACGCCACCAGATGATCCTCCGCCAGTTGGATGGCTGAGTCCAGCGACGTGGGGCGGTGGCACTGGACCCACTCGGCCGTCTTTTTCGGGAGCCGAGTGATGAATTGCTCCAGCACCACGCGATCGACGACCAGGTCCACGTCGCTTCCCTCAGCCAGCAACAACTGCTGACTGAGTCTTTATTGAAAAACGGTTCAACAGAAGGACTGTGCAACGCACAACAACGAAAATAAACAATCCACAAAGGGCTTCACTCCAGGTTCGGCATACGCTATCCACAAGGGCTTCTCTCCAAGTTTGGTTTACACCATCCACAAGGGCTTCTCTCCACGAACCTCGACTCGACTCAGTCAACAGTTCCCCTCTCTCTCCCACGCTCCTGCTTCTCACAGCGTTTTATCCTGTCTCCGCGCCAATCACTGGAATGAGAAACAGGTGTTCGTGATTTGTATCCAACCCACTCACTTACCAAGCGTCTCCCGCTATTCTCTCCGGTTGCAGACCTCGCTGAACCACGCCCCCCTCGCCACAGTCACCTACATCTTGGATTCGCTGGGGGTACGCAGATAAACATCAAATTTTCATTTTTGGGTGAACTATCTCTTTAATTCTGTGATAGTGTAACCTGGGCCGTACTCACCACTGAGGTCCCAAAAGTCCGGACCTCTGTAATTTTTCCAAGTGTATATAATGAAAATTGTGAAATAATAGTCTAATATACTTTGGTGCTGCAAGGGATATTGCACATTGCCACGATAACCAAGCTTCTCATCTAAGCTGCTTCAGCGGACTAACACCGCTTGTCAACATGTTTAAAACAACCTGTCAAATCACAGTAGGCAGGCTTTATGTTCACAGAAGTGGTGAACACGAAGAAAGCTAAATATTTTCCTTTGTCCTTTTAAAAATAAAGGAGATTTCCCACAGTGCTAAAAGATTTGTTCTGATTCATAAAGAGGGTCTTTGCTACCATCTAATGGCATAATAATGTAGTCTAACTTTTAGTGATACTATTGACAGACCCTTTCCCAATACCAAATACGGCATATTATTTATATAAAATAATATTGAACAATAATATTTAAAATAACAACAAATAGCTATTATAAAAGACAAACACAAGCAAACAATAAACACAATCAAATAAATGAAAAAATACAAGCAAACAATTCAGTCAGACATACAAAAGTAGCGCTATAGTACAGGATTTAAAGGTGCCCTAGAACCAGTTTTTACAAGATGTAATATAAGTCTGTATAATATAAGGTGTCCCCTGAATGTCTTTTAAACAAATGAGATTTACATAAGAAGGCTAACATTAAACACTGTTGATTCTGAATGAGTTTGATAGTGCTCCATGGCTAAAGCTAGCATTACACACTGCAGTGTTTAAAAATGAAAATAATGATGGCTCGTCTCCGTGAAGACAGTACAGTAAGAAACGCTCCATCTGCCATTTTTCGGTGTTGTTCTTGCTTGCTTACCTGCATAACGTCTGATGATTCATCTCTGTGCACGGATCCAGATGTTAATAGCTACTGCCTGCCCTTGTCTAATGCCTTGAACATGGGCTGGCATATGCAAATATTGGCGGCGTACATATTAATGATCCCAACTGTTGCGTCACAGTCGGTGTTATGTTGAGATTCGCCTGTTCTTCGAGGTCTTTTAAACAAATGAGATTTACATAAGAAGGAGGAAACAATGGTGTTTGAGACTCACTATATGTTATTTCCATGTACTGAACTCTTGTTATTCAACTATGCCAAGGTAAATTCAATTTTCAGTTCTATGGCACCTTTAATTCTCTGGGGTCTGAGGGTATTTTGGGGCCATGGAGAAGTTTTGACATGCCCTGATATTTGTGCTTTTTTCAGTTGCTTATAAACATATGAATTGCAAAAGTGCCATTACACTGCATTCAGCACGAACTAGACTACCATAATATGTGAGCAACATGCATGTACATGTTTGTATTTTTGAGAGAATAACGTTTATGCATGGTCATTGAAAAAACAAAAAAATTAAGTCACTGAAATAAGGCCACAAAACACATAATGAATATGTTTCCACAATACTTTGGAGTATTGGAGGTTAAAGCCTAGATTTTCAAAATCATCCTGCCAACTCATTCACATAAAACAATAGATTTAAATTTTGTAAGACACTTGTTTAGAAAGACATTATGCATGGAGGTGTGAATAATCCTGAATAATGCTGTGATTCACACCTGAGAAGATAATGATTTTATTTTGTAATCATACATAACTCCGTGCCAGCTTTGTAGTTCCATCAATTGTATAATTGGTTTGTCACACTTAATATGTGTTCATAATGCCTATATTATATATTTTAATAATAACAGGAACCTGTCGACAGGTATGGTTATGTGTAGTAAACGAAACCACACACCTGAGCCATTAATTCACACAGAGACACACAGAACATACAGGATTCATATTTAAATGGCATTTTTGCAGTTTAATATTCAGACACTAGTCATTATCGTGATTAGAATAAAGGATTTAAGAATACAGAATTTATCATTCACAATCCTCAGCTTGATCCTCAAAATGAAAACGAAACCAGTAGCACTCTTCCTCTGAGGTAAATTCTTCCAGCATCATTCCTCACTGTGTCTCAAAACAATGAAAAGTACATGAATCTGATTAAACTCGATGGATTTTTTTTTTTTTTTTGAGTTGATGACAGCGGGTATCGTTGACTGTTTACATGGATCGCCTCAGAATTTGCCTTTGAATACTGTGCTCTCTGTGGGCTTGGTCACATTAGGGGATAATGAGGTCACTCACAAACGACTGACAACAGATTACATAAACAGACTATTTGTTTTCAATTTGACTTACAGTACAGTGCACAGCATAAATGAATACACCCCCTCTGAACAGATACCAAAGATGTATTTTCTTTATGATCACTAATATAATACATGGAAAGATGGCAAAACTAAAATGTATTAAACATATACATAATAAATATATGTCATTAATAGCCATAAAATAAGTAAGTAGTTAAGGATTGCAGAAATGAGTACACCCGAGATTTAATTCAACAAATGTACAATATTCTAGCACTTAGTATGCCCTCCATAATTTTGAATATACTGCTCAGACTCTTCTTGGCACGGAGTGTACAAGTTCATGACAAATTGTCACATCTGTCCTGTTTAACTCCTGGATGATGAGTTCCTTAAATGCCCTGATCTTTAATGAGGAGTGTTGCTCAACTTGTCTCTACAGAATCCCCCACAGGTGCTCAAGAGTGTTAATATGTTTAATGTTCAAAGATTGAATGCAATACATGTCCACAGAAGGTTTTTCTCCTCAGGAGATTGCATATCCTCATTGTCATGTTGAAAAATGCCCAATAATGCAGGGAATGAGGAAAGGGTAACATCTTCTGTTTCAAGTTTGTGTATTAAATTACACAGTGGTGTGGAAATTCATGACAGCATTGATATAGCACAACTCCCTCACACCTCTCATGCATATCATACATCCCTATATAAGAGCTTTACTACCACTGAACTTTACTGTGGGAACCAGGCACTTCTCACTGTACTCCTCCTCTAGCAACACCATTACATTTTGGATGCTGTTAGATCCAAAATTATTGATTTGGTCTCATGAGACCAGAGTATTGATTCCCAGAATCTATATCTTGTAAATATGGGCTTTGGAAATGGCTAACTGACTTTGTGCTTTGGCTACAGTAGGTAGTGCCAGTGAGAACAACAACCATGCATGTCATTTCTGCAGGCTGCATCTTACTCTGTGAGATAAACAGTCACTCTTTTCATAGCTTTTGCTGGCTCTAAGACACTTGCTTGGTATTTCTCCTGCTCTTTCTTTTGCTCTGGAACAAGTATTAGATTAATAAGACCAAAGATTGCCTGTTTGATATACCTCAAATTAATTCTATCTCGTTTAACCACTATATACATATCTTTTTGGACTTGAATGCGTCCGGCCGGGATTTCTAAATGACCCAAAATGTCTGGAATGCAGGTTTTGCTTTCTACAGTCTGTAGCACAGTTAAGTTCGTAGTTGAGGAAGGAAGAGGACAGGGTCGACGAACAACTGCTGACTAAGACTTTATTAGGTTTCAAAAAGGTTCAACAGAAAGAGTGTGCACAACGCACAACAACAAAAATAAACAATCCACAAGGGCTTCTCTCCAAGTTTGGTATACACAATCCAAAAGGGCTTCACTCCAAGAACCTCAACACGACTCAGTCAGCAGTTCCCCTCTCTCTCACACACTCCTGCTTCTCACGGGCCAATCACTGGAATGAGAAACAGGTGTTCGTGATTTGTATTCAACCCACTCATTTACCAAGCGTCTCCCGCTATTCTCTCCGGTTGCAGACCTCGCTGAACCTCGCCCCCCTCACCACACAGTCATTATTCCTTCTCATACTCAAATTTGGAATATTGCATAAAACATTTGTGAATAAAGCAGCATTTCTATCCAGTGAGCCGAAGAGAACAAAATTGTCACATCCTGATAAACTGGCACTAAATATCACTAAGAAAAATGGAAGTTTCTGCAGTAGAAGCCACTGTATATAATAATCTTTGTATACAATAAATTATTTGCACCTCAGAGAGCACAAATGAAACACAATAAATGCTGTCATGTTGTCTTGCATTCAGATGCCTGGTGTTTGTGAATGCAATCCTGTGAGGCTCTTCTGGGATGAACCACTACTGAACCACTTCAATGACAGATGTTGCTCAGGCATTACAGAATAACAAAAACAGTATTTTAGATACTGTGCAACGAGATTGGTCGGGTGGTTGGTCCAGTTAGGCTGTCCCATCGCAAAGTCACATCTTTTTTGATGCGCATCATGGAATTTATTTGGTAAAAGTGTTTCCATCGTAGTTTATGTGCATGTTTTCGTGTCGCATAAAAATGTAGAAATGCAGAAGTCACTCAGCATAAACTTCAAATGTATTTTGGTGACATTAGAATTGCAATTCAATTACACTGTAAGAGTACGTTGAACATACATTAATAATATACTGATAAAAAACTTTTAGTGATTTTAAAAGACATTGCAATGGCATTCCAAATAAAATTGATCTGCGCTAATGGCATCATTATTGTGAGCTGTCACACATGAGAACTTGTTTTACCTGTTGCACCACCATGTAGATATGGAACACGGAAAACTGGGGTAACTTTGTGTTCTCTCTATACTGTTACAAGTACAGCTATAAGCAAACAGATTTTCTATTAATGACAGCACAAATTATATTAAAAAGACTGCGAATCGCAGAGAAAAGTCTCAATATAGGCACAGTAAGTGGTGCGTGAAAATAAACGTGAAACGGCCTGTAGCTATATAACACGAAAGTGCATTTAACTTTAAGCTGTTGAAGAAATAAAAGACACAACATTAAATATCAAGAATGTTTTGCTTACCCTTTATTTGACATGATCTGTCATTAACACAGCATGAAGCAATTGCATAAACCAGTGTTGGGAAAGTTACTTCAAAAAAGTAATTAATTACTAATTACATCATCAAGACAAACCCTCAGGTGTTCTTCGGTCATTTCTGACCGAACAATTTTACGTTTTAAATTTTAAAAAATCACTGCTTCATCGTAACGTTACGAAACTTGGTGACTTTGTCGGCATTTGGGGTGTGAACACACAAAAAAACTGACGACATGATTCGAGCATGCTAAGTGGTCGTAAAAAAAATTGTAACACTGGTGTTCTTCGGTCAAAAATGACCGGCCATAGAGAATGAATGGGAAATTGACAAAAACACAAAATTTTCATGAATTTTTGTCTGTACAATCTACAAATCGGCCACAATTCTGAAAAAAAAGTACACAGTAGTAAAGGGGTAACACTCTAAAACATCAAGAGTGTGATTTAGACACACCTACTCACACATGAGCGCACACACACACTTACACACACACACACCCCCTATAAACCACTGTCTGTAACACAGAGAAAAGTTTAAATAATATGTGAAATCTATTCAATAGTTCAGTAATAATGCAGGAAAAGCTCACAGAATTGAAGAAGTGACACTCTAAAACATCAAAAGTGTGATTTAGACACACCCACTCACACACAAGCGCACACACACACACACACACACACACACACACACACACACACACACCCTATAAACCACTGTCTGTAACACAGAGAAAAGTTTTAATAATATGTGAAATCTATTCAATAATTCAGTTATAATGCAGGAAAAGCTCACAGAATTGAAGAAGTGACACTCTAAAACATCAAAAGTGTGATTTAGACACACCCACTCACACACAAGCGCACACACACACACTTACACACACACACACCCCCTATAAACCACTGTCTGTAACACAGAGAAAAGTTTAAATAATATGTGAAATCTATTCAATAGTTCAGTTATAATGCAGGAAAAGCTCACATAATTGAAGAAGTGACACGCTAAAACATCAAAAGTGTGATTTAGACACACCCACTCACACACAAGCGCACACACACACACTTACACACACACACCCTATAAACCACTGTCTGTAACACAGAGAAAAGTTTTAATAATATGTGAAATCTATTCAATAATTCAGTTATAATGCAGGAATAGCTCACAGCATTGAAGAAGTGACACTCTAAAACATCAAGAGTGGAATAAACACACCCACTCTCATGCACACACACACACACACACACACACACACACACACATTATATCCCTTTGGTACAATATAAAATAATAAAAAAAAATCTTGAATATTTAAAAAACTGTAGCTTCATCAAAATGGGTTGAAACTTGGTGTCTTTTATGTCAACTGGTATGCGAACACAAAAAATAAAAAATAAGGGCATGATTGGAAAAGTCTAAGTGGTCGTAAAAAATGACCGACCATAGGAAATCAATAGGAAATTGCCAAAAACACAAAAATTCAAGGAATTTTGGTGTGTACAATCTACAAATCGGCCACAATTCTGAAAAAAAGTACACAGCTGTAAAGGGATGACACTTAAAAACATCAAGAGTGTGATATAGACACACCCACTCACACACAAAAACAAAAACAAACACTTACACACACCATACACACTATACACACACACACATGAACTGTGCACCTGGAAATACAGGCTTGTTCCTTTGCATGGTTCTGAGAATTTTTTTTTTTTTGCACGTGGCATTTTTTTATGAATTTTAAATTAAAAAATGGGTAACAAAACGCTTCTTTGTGTTCTCTTTCTAACACAATGTTTAGGTTTGACTGTAATCATAAATCAAACACTAACACTTTGATTCAATATTTCTTACAAAAATATATCTAAAACTTGATAAGGAATAGTCTTTGAGATTGTCTTAATATATATTCATATCCTCAACCTAAAAAAAATTAGGAAAATATGTCCAAAAACAACTAGGGAATTCAGAAATCTCTCCATAGGCCTCTATGGAGGCATCTAGTGTTCACACGACAGGGGGCGCTAAAAAAAAAAAAAAAAAAATGTATTTAAAAGGCCAAGACCCTGATTTAACTAAAAGTACTGCAGTAACTGAAAAATAGTGAAAAAATATAAGGGCAAATAATTTTTGTATTATTTTCAATGGGAAAAATTGGTCATAATTATTGCATAAATATTAATTAATATCATGAAATTCTCTCAAAATACAACATAAAAAAGTAAAAATATTATTGAACAAAAATAAATTACATTGGTTTTGCTGAGGGAGAAAAAAATTAAATTTTAGGGCTCCGGTCACTTTTGACCGTGAAGAACACCAGTGTTCTTCCAAAATGAGGAGCACCTGATGATTCCCCATCTCTTTTCACATCGCCTTCCAATCTTAAATTGGAATGACCTGAAACAGTCCATGCCTGTACTGTAGAATGGGGGTATGAGTAGTCTGAGTTGAGTTGGTGGTAGATCTGTCATTCTGGGAATAACTGGTTGGTTTTTCCATTTTTTACAGTCTTTGCACAGATGTTGCTGTTTATGTATAGCTTCCCAACCTCTCAGTATCCAAAAGTTTCTCCTCATCTCTCTGAAGACTCATTCAGGTCCCGGATGACAGAGTTTACTGTCATAGTCTCCGATCAGCAACTTGGTAACCCAGTGATGTGGGTCAAGAACTACAGGCTGTATAACTGACAGCTCTAGTCCTTCAGCTCAACGTAAACGACAACCAACTCTGATAAGCTGGCAAGAGTTGACAAATTCTGGGGCAAGAGCAAGTAGCTGACTAGTGGAAGGTACAGATTTACCAGCTTTTAGCAGTTTGTACTCCTCTGGAAAACTATAAGTATCTTTTAGCCCCTGAACTGTGGCCTCTACTAACTCATTCCAGGTGCTGTGAGTGGTAGAGTCAGGAATGGCACAACAACTTCCCTCCTAAGACCACAGAAGACTGCACTGCTCTGTTTTAAATTCTGGTGGTTGTATGGGTGGAGAGACTGGCCATACTGACTTGGACTCAGATGGGCCCTTGGCTCCATCTGTTGGGCACTGATAGTTGAGAAAGAGTTTTACCTCGGGTGAGATCATCTGCTGGATTACTGCTGGAATCCACATATCGCCAGGTACATTCTGCAGTCAGCTCTTGAATTTTGGCTATCCTGGTTCCAACAAACACCTTGAATCGGTATGATTCAGATTTGAGCCAGGCCAGAATAGATGTGGAATCTGTCCATAGTGTTACTGTATTGATCTTGAGGGAGAGCTCAGTATTCAAGAGTTTGGCTAATTGGGCACCATTCAGGGCAGCGCACAGCTCTAGTCGGGGAATGGTTAGACGTCATTTTGGGGCAACCTTGGACCTTACTATTACAAAGGCTAATTGAATATGACCACTGTCATCCTCAGTACATAGATAGGCAACAGATCCATAAGCTTGCTCAGAAGCATCGCAAAAGATGTGAATCTGTTGTTGTGAAACATCTGAGGATGTGGCACAGCGGGGTAGTGAAATACTGGCTAACGTAGGCAGTTCTGCCTCCCATTCCCTCCAGGATATCAAAAGGTCGTCAGGTAGAAAGGTCATCCCAGTCTCGTTGCTTGTCCCATAAACTCTGAAATAAAATCTTGGCTTGGGTGGTGAATGGGAGTATGAAGCCTAAGGGGTCATACCTGGTTGCAAGTACCTTGTAAATGTGTAGAAGGGTACATGGTCCAGGCTTAACATGATGGGTATTATACCCAAGGAGGTCTGATTTGCAGTGCCACCTTAAACCTGGTGCGGATTCTTGCACGTCGGTACGATCTTGAGATAGCCACAATTCGGTACTGCTGGATCTTGCTTCTGTTGGTAAGTGGTCCACCACACTGGGGTCATTACTCGCCCACTGGCGAAATTCAAACCCACCACTGGCAAAGAGGGTGCAGAGTCTGTGTCTTGAGGGGATGTTAGGCTTTTCAAACAATTGTCCACATAGAAATTCCTTTCAACAGTGGTTCTGATGTTGTCATCAGGAGTGCTATGATCCATAACATGTCTTTGGACAGCATAAATGGCACAACACGGGCTACAAGTAGTGCCGAAATGTAGCACTTGCCACTCATAGATGTTTGGTGGTTTAGATCTGTCCAAGTCTCGCCATATAAAGCGAAGAAGATGCCTACCATCGGGGAGGAGACGAACCTGATGGAACATCCCTTTAATATCACCGCTTATTGTGACTGGATATTCACGAAAGCGCAGGAATACACCTAACAAAGAGGGGCCCAAGGCTGGTCCTGGCAGCAGATGGTTATTCAGGTTATGGCTTTCAAAGTCAAATGAACAGTTAAAAACAACACAGTTCTTACCATTGTGCTGCACAATGTGGTGAGGGATGAACCATGATTCACTTTGTGCATTAACTGATTCAGGTGGGAGTTTGACAACATAGTTTGAGGCCTCTAATTTCTTCATCCCCTGTTGGTAGGCGGCTGCTTTACTGAGGTCTTTCTCCAGGCGTTTCTCTGTGTTCCTAAGGTTAAGAAGCACTGCCTCCATGGGAGCATGAAGTAGGGCATACAGTGGGTACAGAAAGTATTCAGACCCCCTTAAATTTTTCACTCTTTATTATATTGCAGCCATTTGCTAAAATCATTTAAGTTCATTTTCTTTCCTCATTAATGTACAACACAGCACCCCATATTGACAGAAAAACACAGAATTGTTTACATTTTTACAGATTTATTAAAAAAGAAAAACTGAAATATCACATGGTCCTATGTATTCAGACCCTTTACTTAGTATTTAGTAGAAGCACCCTTTAGATCTAATACAGCCATGAGTGTTTTTGGGAAAGATGCAACAAGTTTTTCACACCTGGATTTGGGGATCCTCTGCCATTCCTCCTTGCAAATCCTCTCCAGTTCTGTCAGGTTGGATGGTAAACGTTGGTGGACAGCCATTTTTAGGTCTCCCCAGAGATTCTCAATTGGGTTTAAGTCAGGGCTCTGGCTGGGCCATTCAAGAACAGTCACGGAGTTGTTGTGAAGCCACTCCTTTGTTATTTTAGCTGTGTGCTTAGGGTCATTGTCTTGTTGGAAGGTAAACCTTCGGCCCAGTCTGAGGTTCCTGAGCACTCTGGAGAAGGTTTTCCTCATGGATATCCCTGTACTTTGCCGCATTCATCATTCCCTCGATTGCAACCAGTTGTCCTGTCCCTGCAGCTGAAAACACCCCCACAGCATGATGCTGCCAACACCATGCTTCACTGTTGGGACTGTATTGGACAGGAGATGAGCAGTGCCTGGTTTTCTCCACACATACCGCTTAGAATTAAGGCCAAAAAGTTCCATCTTGGTTATTTCTCACCATCTTGGCAAACTACATGCGGGCTTTCATGTGTCTTGCACTGAGGAGAGGCTTCCGTCGGGCCACTCTGTCAATAAGCCCCGACTGGTGGAGGGCTGCAGTGATGGTTGACTTTCTATAACTTTCTCCCATCTCTTGACTGCATCTCTGGAGCTCAGCCACAGTGATCCTTGGGTTCTTCTTTACCTCTCTCACCAAGGCTCTTCTCCCCCGAAAGCTTAGTTTGGCCGGACGGCCAGCTCTAGGAAGGGTTCTGGTCGTCCCAAACGTCTTCCATTTAAGGATTATGGAGGCCACTGTGCTCTTAGAAACCTTAAGTGCAGTAGAATTTTTTTTTGTAACCTTGGCCAGATCTTTGCCTTGCCACAATTCTGTCTCTGAGCTCTTCAGGCAGTTTCTTTGACCTCATGATTCTCATTTGCTCTGACATGCACTGTGAGCTGTAAGGTCTTATATAGACAGGTGTGTGGCTTTCCTAATCAAGTTCAATCAGTATAATCAAAAATAGCTGGACTCAAATGAAGGTGTAGAACCATCTCAAGGATGATCAGAAGAAATGGACAGCACCTGAGTTAAATATGTGATTGTCATAGCAAAGGGTCTGAATACTTATGTGATGATATTTTAGCTTTTCTTTTTTAATCTGCAAAAATGTCAACAATTCTGTGTTTTTCTGTCAATATGGGGTGCTGTGTGTACATAAATGAGGAAAAAAAATGAACTTAAATGATTTTAGCAAATGGCTGCAATAAACTAAGAGTGAAAAATTTAAGGAGGTCTGAATACTTTCCGTACCAACTGTATCTTTCTTATGCAGGAGTGGAGTAGCGTAGCGACTCATGCCATCGATCAGTACTCTGACAGTCTGTGACTGCCTACAGTGTTGCCAGGCTGAACATCTGATGCATCCATAATGGCAGCAATTTTGCTCAGGGCAAGCTGATGAGATCGACCGAACCGTTCAGCGAGGGCTGCCATGGTATCTGAGTAGGGAGTGGATGAATTTAACCCTCTGGAGTCTGAGGCTGATTTGGGGCCTGGAGAAGTTTTGACATGCCCTGACATTTGTGCTTTTTTCAGTTGTTCATAAACATATAAATGACAAAAGTGTCATTACACTGTATTCAGCACAAACTAGGCTACAATAATATGTGAGGAACATGTATGTACATGTTTGTATTTTTGAAGGAATAATGTTTATGCATGGTTATTGAAAAAACAAAAAACTTAAGTCACTGAAATAAGGCCAAAAAAGTATATTAAATCTGTGTTCACAAGACTTCTGGGTATTGGAGATTGTAGACTAGAGTTTTTGCTTCAGAATTATGTAAAAATTATGCTGCCTACTCCTTCATACAAAACAATATATTGATTTAGTTTTTGTAAGACACTTTTTTTTCAAGAAACACGGTATGCGTGGAGGCGTGAATCATCATGAATAATGGGCCATTTACACCTAAGAAGACAAAGAATCGCATAATAATGACCTGAAATTACTTGCATATTAATGAGGCCTTTCAGTCAGGTAGACTGTGAAAAAAAAACCTCTGTAATAATGTCTCAGCACATCATAAACAGCAATACTGTGAAATATTATTACAATTTAAAATAATGGTATTCTATTATATTCTTTAAAATATAATGTATTTCTGTGATGCAAAGTGTCTGAACAATTATGTTACCTCTATGGAATTTCATATAGGCTTTTAACTTAAAAGCATGCACATTTGGAGAAATATTAATGGATTCAATTATCTAATATATTTATGTCAATTTTCTATACCGAGAAGTAATATTTATTGTCATCACTATGAGTGCTGGATAATGTGTTTTCAATTCATACTTGCAGCCGGAGGGCGCTCTGTATACCTTTAGGCCACAAATTCATATAAAGAAGAAAAGGAACTAGGAACTAACAGATCGCTAACCATGGCTTTAACATCCAAATAAACACTTTTCAAGACAATAAATACACAATTGAGATGATGTACACATGTATTGCCTCTGAATTTGCGTCTGAATAGCGCTGGCTCTGTGGGTGTGGCCGCATTAGCGGATAATGAGCTGAATCACAGACTTCTGACATGGCTCTCTTTTCATACAGATTACATAAACACAGAATGTTTGTTTTAAAACCTGACATTTCAACGTTTCTTTAGACATAAGTGTCATTTTTTTGTCATTAGTATTCATAAGTTACAGTTCATTTTCTGAGAACTATCAGATTGGACTTCGTTCAGAGGGAGAGGAGAGATCACGCGTCATGTTAGTTTTCTTTATTTTACAAAAAGCACAACATTGTGTTTTTACTCTGAGTGTACACAAATAAAAGAAGACATTCTATAGTTTAAATTGATATATATTACTTACAAGACAAGAAATGACAGAGTATTTTAAGTCTGTTTTGCTGCAATGTGAAAAAAATCCTGCAAAACGCACCGGCGCGTTTACGGACCTCAGGGAGTTAAAAAGGAATCAGCGATAAGGCAAGCATCTATTAACTTTAGGTGATCCCCCAAAACCTGGTACTTGAATAACTCTGTAGCTTTATCAGGTAGTAAGTTATTCAAGGCAAGTCTGAGACGGGCAAATTCACCAGGGTCTCGACGTGTGAAATCTGGAATGGTTGGCTGTTGACCTCTATGAATTATCTCCTGTCTTGTAGCGTTACTGTGGATCCCTGGAAAGTTAGCTGGTGCTGCATGTGGCTGACTGAGTAAGGGATAGGAGGTGTGGAGATAATAGAAGCTCTCCTTCCTGTTGTTGGCTGCCTTATGTCCTGAGTAACTCTATGAGTGTCAGCAGTGCCTGAGGAAATCTGAACAGCCACATTATCTGGAATAAAGGCATTTGAGTAAGGCCGCACTGAAGGAGCATGCTGTGCATAGCTGACTGTAGCTGCATAAGGATCTGTATTCTTAGGTGCAGAAAGGCGGTGCGGTGCAGGAACTAGAAAGGCTCTAGGAGCTGGTTTAGGCACTGAAGAGTCTGACTGTCTGCTTGCAACTCTAGGCAAAGGAACTGGAGGGGTTAATACTTGAGACTGTGGCTCAGGCGTAGGAGTTGACCTTTGACTTTGTGACTGGTTAATCAGCTTCTCCTGCATGCTTTTCTGTATCTCTATAAGTTGGCTGATCTCTTCCCTCATGGATAACTGAGCAGCTCGGAGGCATCTATTCTCTTGTTCCAGATCATGCACTGTGCTTTGAATATCAGAAGGTAAAGAACCTAGGTACCAGGGCTCTAAAGCCAAGCGTAGTGATTCTAAAGGATCAGGTGATCCAACAGCCCCTTCTCTTTGATCATGATAAATACTAGATGCATGTGGATGGGCCATAGGAATATCTCTGTCCTCATCATCCTGTTGAAAGTCATCTGACCCATGTGGTTGTGGTGTTGACTGAGGCAGGAGGACATTAGCTCTAGGCAGCCCAGCATACTGCAACTCGAAATCTTGTAAGTAGGCTGGTTGACGAAATATACATCAAGGGTGTGCTCCTTGAACTGGATACTCTGCATTCTGATCCTCTGACATCATTAGTCCATTGTAAACACCATATCCGGCTCAAAGGACTAAAAGTATTTATGGAGAATTGGGTAAGAACTGTATTTGTGCTGGAGGAGGTGGATTTGTATCCGCACTGGTGTGTTGACAAGAACACATAAGACTCAGTTGAACCAGAGTTTGAAGTTTACTGACGATTCAGTTCAACCAGTAACAGGAAGTGGTAACAGTGAGTGGTCTAAAAATATCAAAGAATAACAATAAATATTAAATATACAGCTAAATCAATAACATTCACATAGGCAATAAAACAGGTTACATTATTAAAGTTGTCGCAGTACTTAATCTCCATTTTACTTAGACTCCATTTTAACGTTTTATTACAGGCAGTAACGGCAGATAAAGAAACTAAACATAACGTAATATGTATACAAATATGAGTGAATAACAATATAAATCACAATACAGAGATATTACTCACACTATAATGGCACTCAGGCATTAGTTACATATAACATAACAAGTGAACTTTGGCTTGCCGCGATAGCGAACAACCAAGCTCGTGGTAAATCAATAAAGTACACACATCTGCCTTCAAACACATTGAAAAGATCACAGGATAATAGGCAACAAACATGTTTCCATGTGTGTGGATAGAATAACACCATATGTAACTCTCAATGCACCACAACTGCTGCTGACGTAAAATGCAATAGAGACAGCGATCCAACAATCCAGCTCTCTCCATTGACTTTGTATTGCATGATTCTGCCTCCTTGTCATTTCTGACTTATAAAAAAACAGAACAATGTCTAAAAGCTGCTATGTGAAAGGCCATAAAAAAGCCATAACTAAGTTTTTATAAGCTATCGACCCAAAAAAATTAGCGTTTAAAGGTGCTAAAGAGGATCTTTTCATCGACTGAGAAACCAAAGACTGTTAGTGAGTTTTTGAAATGAGCGCATACGTAAGAACAGGGAACGCCTCCCAAAACTCGTCCACGAGTATTAGAACACGAGTGTTTACCACCGGCATTCGCTGTGTCGTGTTAGTGGACTCATTATGTCGGACTCACTGCAGGTAACTCATAATCTGCCGTTGTTACTCCTGTCTCCTGACAAAAAAATTGCATGTGGTGCCTGTAGAGTGTGGAAAGTTGCTGGAGCGCGCAGCCACACGTCTCGCACAAGGAACGTCATGGCAGTGATTGACAAGCCAGAGGGCCAATCCGCGCACGTCTTTCACAAGAAACGTGATTGACATGCCAGAGGGCCAATCGTTTTTGCGATGATCGGTCTTAGTACACAATGTGACTACAGAAGAGTCAGGTTTTAAATAGGAAAAATATTAAAACTCTTTGGTCATTTTTGAGCAACATTCTAACAGTCTAATCAGATTCAATGAACTATGCTAAGCTATGCTAAAAGTGGTACCGCCAGACCCGAAGATCGGCTGAATAGATTTGAAAATGGTAAAACTGTTTAACTCTAGGAGAGTTGGAAAATTAGCCTATTTTCAAAAAAAAAAAAAGTGGAGTGTTCCTTTAAAGGCTGGCTTTTACGTTTCGGTAGCTTATAAAAACTTAGTTCTGTTTTTTTTTAGCTTGTTTGCTGTACAACCTGTCACACAGCAGCTTTTAGGCATTGTTCTGTTTTTTTTTGTTTTGTTTTTTGTTATAATTCAGAAATTATAAGTAGGCAGCTTCACGCAATAAAAAGTCAATGGAGAGGGTTGGATTGTTTCCCCCGGTGTGGGCATGGCCTAAATGTGCTCTGTCTCTATGAAATGATTTGGTGGTCTCGAATTACGCTGCGGATTTAAATATGACAATTGATTTATGATTTGAATGATTTACTTATCAGTTTTATGATTTACTTTTTACTTTGCAGTTAACGTTTCTGAATTTATTTGACATTTTAACTTTTTGTGTCATTTTTGAGGACTGGTCAGGATCAGTTTAATAATTCATTTAATAATTCATAATATTCCACATTTCAAAGTGCAATGGGCCATTAAAGTACCATTAATAAGAAAAGTGTATTACACTTAGGTGCATTGGAATGAATTAGAAATACAGTAAATTAATAAAACTTATGATCAGGTATGTGAATTTCTTTTACCATTTTAAACTGACTGTATGTTGTTTTATTTATTTATCATAATTACAAATATTTACTTTTGTAATTACTTTCTATATGTATGTACAGTATCTCACAGAAGTGAGTACACCCTTCACATTTTTGTAAATATTTTATTTTCATGTGACAACACTGAAGAAATGACACTTTGCTACAATGTAAAGTAGTGAGTGTACAGCTTGTATAACAGTGTAAATTTGCTGTCTCCTCAAAATAACTCAACACACAGCCGTTAATGTTTAAACTGCTGGCCACAAAAGTGAGTACACCCTTAAGTGAAAATCTCCAAATTGGGCCCAATTAGCCATTTTCTCTCCCCGGAGTCGTGTGTTACAAGGTTTCAGGTGTGTTAAATTTGGTTTTATCGCTCTCACTCTCTCATACTGGTCACTGGAAGTTTAACATGGCACTTCATGGCAAAGAACTCTCTGAGGATCTGAAAAAAAGAATTGTTGCTCTACATAAAGATGATATAGGCTACAAGATTGCCAAGACCCTGAAACTGAGCTGCAGCACGGTGGCCAAGACCATACAGCAGTTTAACAGGACAGGTTCCACTCAGAACAGGCCTCGCCATGGTCAACCAAAGAAGTTGAGTGCACGTGCTCAGCGTCATATCCAGAGGTTGTGTTAGGGAAATAGACGTATGAGTGCTGCCAGCTTTACTGCAGAGGTTGAAGGGGTTAGGGGTCAGCCTGTCTCAGACCATACGCCGCACACTGCATCAAATTGGTCTGCATGACTGTCATCCCAGAAGGAAGCCTCTTTTAAAGATAATGCACAAGAAAGCCCACAAACAATTTGCTGAAGACAAGCAGACTAAGGATGGACCACAGGACATGGATTACTGGAACCATGTCCTGTGGTCTGATGAGACCAAGATAAACATATTTGGTTCAGATAGTGTCAAGCATGTGTGGCGGCAACCAGGTGAGGAGTACAAAGACAAGTGTGTCTTGCCTACAGTCAAACATGGTGGTGGGAGTGTCATAGTCTGGGGCTGCCTGATTGCTGCTGGCACTGGGGAGCTAAGTTCATTGAGGGAACCATGAATGCCAATATGTACTGTGACATAGTGAAGCAGAGCATGATCGCAGGGCAGTATTCCAATATGATAATGACCCCAAGCACACCTCCAAGACGACCACTGCCTTGCTGAAGAAGCTGAGGGTAAAGGTGATGAACTGGCCAAGCATGTCTTCAGACCTAAACCCTATTGAGCATCTGTGGGGCATCCTCAAACGGAAGGTGGAGGAGCGCAAGGTCTCTAATATCCATCAGCTCTGTGATGTCATCATGGAGGAGTGGAAGAGGACTCCAGTGGCAACCTGTGAAACTCTGGTGAACTCCATGCCCAAGAGGGTTAAGGCAGTGCTGGAAAATAATGGTGGCCACACAAAATATTAACACTTGGGGCCCAATTTGGACATTCACATTTTGTACAAATTCACATTTTGTACACCCACTACTTTACATTGTAGCAAAGTGTCATTTCTTCAGTGTTGTCACATGAAAATATATAATAAAATATTTTCAAAAATGTGAGGGGTTTACTCACTTCTGTGAGATACTGTATATATGCTTTGCAACCATGCAAAATTGTGAAAAGTGCTATAGAAATAAATTTGAATTGAATTAAACAATAGCCTACCTGATATTCAAAGTGTGGGCAAATTATTGAAAAGGTAAAGGTCATAATTATAAAACTTACTTCATGATTATTTTTTTGCAACTCAAAATACATTTCCTTTTATCTGGGCCAATACCATTTTTATACTCAACAAGTAGAACTCAAATACAGTTCATTTTATTGTACATTTAATCATAACAGGTCAACATAGAATTCAATAAAAAATCATTTTATTTGCAAAATTGCTCATTGTTAAAGCTGTAAGCAAAAGTTGGGTTTGAAAATTCTGCCTTTACAGCACCTATTAGCAGAAACAAACTAGATGTTTCAATTCATACCTCAACTTTTCTTTGGTTTGCACAAAAAGAAAGTCTCATCTAAAAAATGATATAGCATCAATTTCATCATTCTCAGATTTGAAATACATGGTGAGACTTTTGTCTTTAGCTACAATGAGTTTCTAGACTCTAAATGTATCCTTCTGACAAATGTGCCAAAATCTGCAACACAGATTCCAAATAGTGTGCACTCTAGTGAGTTTGGGTGTTTAGCAAACGTAAAGTTAACCGATTGTTGGTGAGTGTGATGGCATTGGCTTTATGGGGTGTTCAAAACATATCAATCATTGGGGTTCAACCAATAGTAGGATGTTGGGACAGGCCAATGAGGGTCAAGGTTTAGCTTCAGCAGTTACAGTGTTTTCAAGTCATGTCAGAAAGAATGTATTTATGAGTTAAAATGCACATGAACATCAGCCCAACTCATAATTATCAGTTTTGGGAACTTTGGATTTTCTTAAGAGTTTCCAAGTTAGGTGCGTGACAGTGAGAAAACATGTCAGAGGCAATGGACCAAAATGTATTTTAAAAATAGTACATTTCATACCAACTACGAACCATTAATATATTTATTGCAATAAATATTCTAATTAAACTTTATTTGGAGTACTTCATTATTGCACAATGCATATTTCTTAATATTAAGCCTAAAATGTGTTTAATATCATTATTAGTAAAGGGTAGTATGATCACTGTATAATTTGAATACAAGATATTTAAAGCGTACCTAAAGTATACTTGCAATAGTTCTACTTTAGCAAAATCAAATATACTTAAGTATATCTTTAGTTGGACCTCAACACAAAAATACTTGTTACAATTTAGCAGACTTTAAGTATACCAATGTAGTATACTAATTACTGCCATACTAAAATAAAATAAAATAAATGTATTTCAAATACATTTTAGTATATTTATTTTTCACTAGGGTAGCCTAATCAGCATTCAAGCGCAAACATAAAGCTTGCCACAGCGTACTGGCAGAAGTAATGATTATGAATGCATCAGGGGGAAACAGCAAGAAGATTGCTTTAACATTTTAATAATTAATTGATAAACTAGTGTTTTCTGTTTTTTCACAGTGAGGAAGTTGACGATGCTGACTCGTCATCTCTGCAGTAGTAGACACGTATATATGCAAGTTTCATATGGATTACATATGAATATTTGTTTTCCATTTTAATCGGTTCTCTTAGACATTTTGCTTTCTAAAGATATAATTTTCATGTCTGTGAGGCAAGTTTACATGGAATTTTGGTTCTTTTTTGGCACGCTCAAGTTCACAGAGGGAGACCGCAAAAATCACACCCTGTTTGCTTTCATTATTTTATAAAGGCACAACGTTTTGTTGTTATTGTGAGTGCACACAAATAAAAGTACACTCTTTACAGATTCAAAAGGTGTATTACTCTTATCTGTATGATCAAAAATGAAGGAGTATTTTAAGTACAAGTGATCTCACTAGCGCCTCCATGTTAGCTGTCAGGCAGTAAGTGAGCTACTATTCATCGTTAAAGCGAGCGGCCATGTAAAGTTGCTACTACTTACACGTTTCAGATGATAATCCATATTTGAGGTCGATGGATGACAGGTGAGCATTTGGATGTCCTGTGTGATGTACTGTAATAACCACATTGACCAGCTGTTAATGATCTGTCCGTCACAGACTGCGTGACTTTGCCACTTTTTGACTAATAAAATTTTGGTCGACTAAGCCTCTTCTCATCAACTAATGGTTAGTCGACTACTGGTGCAGCCCTATGGGATATATACATTTCGTATGTCTGTTATCCAAGACTGCATGTGGGTTGGTGATATTGGTACGTTGGAAACACATTTTGAATGTAATGTTCTTTTTGTGGACTCTTATGTTGTTTCATTTATTTCCTGTGTTTCCTTCCTTGGTTTTTGATTATGTCCTTGGTTATTTAATTATGTTCACCTGTTTCTCATCTAGTTTCCTTTGTTTTACCTTGTATTTATACTCCCTGTGTTTCAATTACTGCTGGTAGGTTCTCGTTTGCAGTATGTGTGGTTTATGGTACTCTTGTTGATCTCCTAAATGTGCCCCTATTACGCTTTTTGTATATTACCTTTCATGCAATGTGTAATGCAGCCATCTGTGAATGTAAATAGTCTGCAAAGTTGTAAAGTTATTGTCTCCCAAAAGAAAGAATCACCCCTGAACTGCCTAAATCTCTGTAAGGTCTAAATGGGATTTACAAAGCACCATTAAAGATGGCACAGTAACCACTTTATTTGGACCAACTTGCGCCTCAGAATCACAACCTGTAAGTATGATTAATTATTATGTTTTATATTGTGTAGGTTTCTGTCTAACCGGCTAACTCAAATTATTACTGTCTTAGTGAAATAGTTCTGCTAATCAGCTGTGGCCCACTATTACCTAAAATTGTGTCCATTAATGCAGATTGTCTGTTATTCTTATTACTCTGAGTAATGATAAAGTATGGCGCAAGGTTTGTTTTACAAACTTTAATGTTACATCAGTCATTCATGTTGGTGCTCAGCTAATGTATGCACTCCCTAATAATAATAATAAAAAGCTAAGTATAATTTGAAAGAAATATTTGAGAATCATTGAAAAATGTGGTGATGTGCAATGTTTATTATGAGAAAATGAAAGTTTTTACCTTTTTGACCTTTGGTGCATGTAAACATGTTATAGGATACCTCCAAAACATAATTTGAATCCTTTAAATCCTTTATAGTATAATAGGGGCACTTTAAAGACTTTATATTTTGGAAAACTCCTTTCCTCTTTATCATTGTGTGTGTTGGCAACCACAGCATTACACACATATGTGGCAATTATTGAAATACCCCATATATTCTATTTTCATGAATGGATTTATTTTAGGCATATAAATACTCAATGTGAGTTGTTCCTGCATATTTACATATGTATATATCCTGGACTCAGTGTATGATTTTCTTCAATGAAAGAAACATGTTTATGATAAAAGATGTCTGGGGTTACGAGTGTAACCCCTGTTCCCTGAGTAAGGGAACGAGACGCTACGTCAGATGACGTGATGGGAACCCTCTGTGTTCGTGAAGCACCTCTGTATTCAACCAATGAAAAGACGCGACGTCAGAGGCGGGTGACGTCACGGATCAGGAAGCTATAAAGCACACCTGAACACAAAGCACGCCAGCTTCTGTAGGTTGTCTGAAGCAAGCGCACCAGGTATACAGGAGATACGGCCACGTGACGTAGCGTCTCGTTCCCTTACTCAGGGAACAGGGGTTACACTCGTAACCCGAGACGTTCCCTTTCGTGGGAACTATCGACGCTACGTCGGATGACGTGATGGGAACGCAATCCCAACTACGCTGTGTCTCCGAGTGCCTGGCTGCTATCTTGTAGCACCCTGGCCCCCGGAGTGATGTTAAGGTGAAGATTGTAAAATCTGATAAAGGTGTGCTGGGATGACCATCCAGCCACACCACAAATGTCGTCCATAGAGACACCAGATAGGAGAGCTCTGGACATGGCCATACCTCTCGTGGAGTGAGCACGCACCATCAGAGGACACGGTGGGGCGCGGTGGGGCGCGTCTCATACGCAAGTGAGATGGCCTCGACCACCCACTTGCTCTTCCGCTGTTTAGATGCTGGGCCCCCCTTCTAAGGGGACCCATAACATACAAACAATTGTTCTGTTTTTCCCCACAGGGCAGCTCTGTGAAGATTCTTCCTTTCCTGATCCAAATTTGCAAAAGGAGGCGGGCAGAAAGCTTCAAGTACAATGGGACCTGGGACCCTCGTCGGAACCTTTGGAACATAGCCCGGCCTGGTATGCAGAAAGGCTTTCACCATACCAGGCGCAAACTCATGACAAGATGGAGTGACTGACAGCGCTTGTAAATCACCAATTCTCTTCAGAGAAGAGACGGCCAAGAGAAAGATGGTTTTAAGTGTCAAGAACTTGTCTGACACCTCCTCTATTGGCTCGAAGGGAGCCTCAGCCAGCCCTTGGAGCACAATAGCGAGGTCCCAGGTCGGGGTCTTTGTGCGCACCACAGGTCTCAACCTGAGTGCACCACGGAGGAAGCGTACTACTAGGGGGTCTCGACCCAGCGAGGAGCCCCCTACAGGGATATGATGAGCCGAAATAGCGGCCACATATACTTTCAGCGTGGAAGGGGTTAAACCTTCCGAGAACTTTTCCTGAAGGAACCGAAGCACGTCTGAGACTGAAGAATGGACCGGGTCCAAATTATGCTGTTCACACCACACAGAGAACAATTTCCATTTATATAAGTACAACTTCCTTGTGGAGGGAGCTCTGGAGTGAAGGATGGTCTCCACAACCTCGGTTGGGAGACCAGTTCCTATGAGCCTTGCCCCCTCAGGGGCCAGGCCCACAGTTTCCACATTTCTGGGCGGGGATGTGAAGGCATGCCGCCGCCTGACCTGCCGCTGAATAAGCCTTGCCCACCAAGCTAGATGTAGTTTTGAGGGGCTTGGTGGGCAGCGTCGGGGTCTTAAGGGAAGACGCTGTCTCAAGCGAGAGATAGCTCGCAAGCGTCTCCTCTACCCGAGGCATCACCCCATAGCCGTGATGTTTCAGACCGACAATATTGCTGTACAGTGATGTCTGCGGGCTGTACAGCCGATACTGCACAGGTCTCTTCCACGACCTCGACACCTCGGCATGGAGGTTGGGAAAGAACGGCAGACCCCAGCGCTGAGGCAGTGACCGAGGGGGAAGAAAGCGTTCATCCAGTTTACTTTTAACTCTGGACTCAGCTTTCTCCGCAGGCCATTCGATATTTAACTTTTCAACAGCCCTGGTCACCACCTCTAATAGCTCCTCATAAGCTTGTGAAGCTGATGGCGGTTCATCATCGACGCTCTGTACATCAACCTCCTCAGAGGAAGATATATTGAGCATCGGTGTCTCTCTTTGGGGGGAAGAAACCGCTATGCATGCTTCCACCACCAAAGGAGAGACACTGGGTCTAGCGGGTAAGGGAAGTGATAAGGCAGAGCCCGTCTCTTCCCCCTCCGCTAGATCCATCTGTGAACCCCACGAGTGCAGCCTGCACTGTGCCCCGACAGCAGCGGGACCAGACACGCGGGGAACACTCGCCTCGGCGCCCTCCTCGAAGAGCGCTCGACGCAATCGCAGCACTCTGAGGGTGAGCTGCTCACAGTTCACACAGACGGCTCCCTCGAGAGCCGCCTGTGCATGCTCAACCCCCAGGCATTTTACGCACATGCCGTGTGTATCCCCAACCACAATAAAGCGTGGGCAGGGAGGAGCACACTTTCTAAATTGCTGCTTTTCCGCCATAATAACTGTGTCTTATATTGTGCTTGAAACTCTTGTCCTCGGACGAAGAGATCACTGTGTGAATGTATCAGACAGACAACAATAAATAAGACAAACGAGATACAGAGAGCACTTGCTGAAGACAACAGAAGCTGGTGTGCTTTGTGTTCAGGTGTGCTTTATAGCTTCCTGATCCGTAACGTCACCTGCCTCTGACGTCGCGTCTTTTCATTGGTTGGATACAGAGGTGCTTCACGAACACAAAATACAGAGGGTTCCCATCACGTCATCTGACGTAGCGTCGATAGTTCCCACGAAAGGGAACTTAAATTAAATAAATAAAAAAAAATTACACACATCTTATAGAACCACATATGAAATCCCTGTGCACTGTTTTCATATAATAATTCATCATTGTATAATAGTAAAAAGTCTTCTGTGTAAATTATGTATATGTACATATATAAGCTTATTTTGTTAACATATATTTTATGTACATTTATATACACCCTAAACCTCATGAATATGCTAATATTATGTACATTTTAAAGATAGATATGTTAAAAATGAATAAGAAAAATGTATATATGCAAACAAATATAATTAAATACAAAATAATAGAATATAAAAAAATTCCTCCCATACAGTACATATTATTAACACATACATATATAATATAAGCTTTTATATTTTTTTACATATAAAAATAGACATGAATACTAAAATTTAAGAAAGAAACACACACACACAAACACACACACACACACACATAACATATGGCAATATCACTTTTGATAAGGGCAATAAATTCAATACGTATTAAATTTCTGTATGGGTCATAAGGAACCATTTGAAATCACATTTGGACTTGCATGGGAAAATATTTCAGTCAAATAAAATGTGAGCTTCAGCACCATTTTGCACTCACTTGTCAGCAAAAAGCTCAGAGCGGTACTGGAGCAAGACAAAACACTGCTCTGACTTTCAAAAGCCCACTTCTGGCTCGAGGCGGATTCACACTCCGCTCCCTGCTCTGCTCCCACTCCGCACCATTCGCGTGCTGAGGTCTGCCATAAACATAGACTATCACAGTGATACAAACAATGAAACCCCCAGTGCTTTTATTTCAAAAATCATCTCTCTTGGCACAGATTAGAGGACTGGAACTGGACTGCTGATCAAAATACAAACATTACTGAAGAGAATGTCAACATAACTGTATTGTCTATAATGATAACAAACACATTTCTCTTATTTCATCTCCTATCTTTTTCACATCCTTTCAACTTATTCAATGAATCCCCTAGTGAAAAAAATAGTATACTTAAGCACAATTTATTTGTATGTACTTTAGTATAACAAGGGCCGTTTCTCAATATGCGTACTTGTCTGTACTTGTGTTCTTGTGGAATTGTGAAACGTCATCAGTCGATGTCCAAGTACTGTTCCAATTCAAAGTTCGCATCTAGACAAGTTCAGTTCAAATTCCCGGATGTGTTCTTGATCCGCCCCTTTTATCGAGGATGCATCGAGAGGTGACTTGTGCAGACTTGAGACATCCAGGTATCCCAGAATGCATCTCGCACCAGCAAGCGTCAATAGTAAAGGAGAAACCCCGCATAATTTAAACATATTACTGTTTTTATGTCATGATATGTAGTTTTAAGAGTTTTTCAGGCGAGAATGTGCTGGTTTAAAGCTCAAATTTGTGGTTTCTTGATAAAGATTGCGCCTTTCTGCCAATTTGATCTGACGTTGTCGGAGTTGTGAGATCCAGGCGATCACCGGACGCTCAGCGCTCATTTGCCCAGCTGAGAGCAGCCTTACCTCGGCTAGTCCTTCTGACGTTTGCCGCTGGCTCCGTTTTGGCTGAGGGCAACGTGACGTTTCATAACTTTATATGGTTATTTAACTTTTGTATCCTACTAAAGCGCTGATTTTGTACGCTTGACTGAATTGTTTGCTTTATTTCTTATTGTATATTCTTACCTTTTATAATGGCTATTATTGATCATTAAAACTGACATAAAACAAATAGAGACATTGTTTTATGTTATAGCCTATTTCATTTTACTACAGTGAAGTTAATCAGAGTATGCACAAATAGTATTACATTTAATATTTTTGAAATATATACGAAAAGAGGCAGGGTTGTTTAATATTTCATTTTGTTATATGCACATTGCAGATCACTCGTTGCCCGAGACTATTAGGCTAATATGTTTTTGATTGTTTTTTAAATAAAACGAAAAGAGGCAGAGTGGTGTTTTATAACAAATTTCGTTTTATTCTTGGCTAAAATATACATAAAGAGATAACCGGAGAAGCCAGAGCGAGCTGAGTGACATTATCAAGAACGCTGCCGTTCCATTTGCAGAATGACCAGACTTGTGTTCTCCGGTCCACGGAAGTTCGTTCTCCTGACGCGAACTTGCTAAGTCCTAACTACCAAGGACGCGAGTCCGAAGTTTGCGAACTTGGTTTTGAGAAACGGCCTAAATGTACTTGTGGCATGCTATAAATTGGTATACTTAAACCCCTTAACCTGCGCCCCCTTTTTGAGTATTTATATGAAAATGCACTATCCAAACTTAAATGGTTATAATTCAAGAATGCTTTGGAATACAGACCTAAGATTGGTCTTGTTTAGAAGAAGACACACAGTAGGTTGTAGCTGAAGTGAAATCAGTGCTTCAGAAAATTTAAGTATGAAAAAGTTATAAACGTTTAAATTTACTGTAAATCAAATGTACTGTATTAAACATTTTATATTTATGTGAAATTTATATTTCACAGAATGTGTGTTACTTTAAAATTGATAGAAATTCAAAGCCATATGTTTAACCAAACTGTGTTCAAAATTTGAAGTTGATATCACAAAAATTGAAGTTCCTATAACATATTGTTCAGTCTCATCCATCTAAGTGCACATTTTTTAATTTCCGCCTGAATTTGACATACCCAAGTTTAAATGTTCACCCTACACACATACAGTGGAAGAAATGTAAAATGCTGGTGTCATTGTACAGACAACTTCTTAAAATAACATAATCAGCTTGCAATACTTGCAAAATAATGTTGTAAATGTTTAAAAGATTACAATATAAAAAAATAAAAAAAAATGTGTGTTTTTATTTCTAAATCCCATCTTTGAAAAGCTGTAATTTTGGTTCTGCTTACTCTTTTGACCAGCTGTTTGTTTTGTTTGATTCCACTAGGTAGCAGAATACACCAGAAAAAAGAATTTTTTGACTCTGTAAATATAAAATATTCAAATATAACTGCAGGAAGGTAAAACACATTTTAAGCGTCTATGAATGTCCTTTGCTAAAAAAAATGATTTTTCAAACTACTTTACACCCAAAATCCTATTTTTGCTATATAATTTAGCACTTCACTTAATAATTGATTGTTTTCCTTCATTTTATCTTTGTCTCTGACATTCAGAACAAGTAAAATGGAAAATGGGATAAAAGAATGAGACCCACTATACTTTTATTTTACACCCGTTTTATTTTCCTTTAAACTTTAAATGTATTTTGGTGACATTAGAATTGCAATTCAATTACATTGTAAGACTGTTGAACATACATTAATATTATACTGATAACAAACTTTTAGTGATTTTAAAACACATTTCAATGGCATTCCATGTGAACTTGTAGTGTGCTAATGGCATCATTACAGTGTGCTTCAAATAGGCTACAATAAAGTAATCTTTATAAATAAAGTTACAGCTTTAGAATATGCCTTTTATAGACAGCCCCAGTATACCAGTAACTTACTTATCCAGTGAACATCAGTGAGACAATGGGAACAGATTTATATATATATTGAAAGCAGGAACCAGTACGGGCTGGATTCAGACCCGGGTCACGCGGGCCGCTGTCGCACAAGAGCACTGGGCTTACCTGTTGCGCAACCACACATACATAGATTACCCTAAACTGTGCTTTGTGTTCTCTCTATACTGTTAAAAATAACAGTAGAAATAGAAATAAAGCAATTAGATGCAACATTAAATATAAAGAATGTTTTGCTTCCCTTTTACCTGACATTATCTGTCATTAACGCAACATGAAGCAATTGTATAAACCGGCACATTAGTTTTATTCTTGTGCACGCACTAAAATACAGATAGTTCTGTTCATTGGTGGAAAAATATGAACGTTCAGAACTGCTTGTGTTTCCGTGTGTGCGGATGAAATATAATCATCCGTAACATTCATCTGCCGATTGTCTCTGCGCGCTTCAACTCTCAATGCACCACAACTGCTTCTGACAAAAACGCAATTAAATGATTTGGCGGTCTTGCATTAAGCTGTGGATGTGACGCATAAATTAAAACAATTTACTTTTCATGCAGTAAACGTTTCTGGAATTATTTGACATTTTAACTTTCTGCTTTTTTTTTTTTTCCTCAGGATCAGTTTACTTAATTTAATTAATTAATTTAATAAATCATAATATTTTGGCTGCAGTCCATATTTCAAAGTACAAATAAGGGCCATTAAAGTAGCATTAATGGGTAAAGTGTATTATGTAACAATTTGTACAGTTATTAATCAATTTATGGGTGGAATATGAATATAATAATTCATAAAGTTTTATGAATAATTATTATGCACATACCAACCCAAGGGGGAATTAACCATATATGGTGAATTAATTACAACAAATTATAATCAATCACACCGGTAAGTTATCCACAGACTATTACGACAGAAATGTTATCCTCTGGCCATGAGGATAAATTCCTATGATAGCATCCAAACGTAAAGCAAGGATATAGGATCGAAACATTAAAGTGACCTGGCTTTGTTGAAATGAGCAAAGAGAACAATCGAGCATGAATAAGGTGTTTAATATATGCAAACTACGACTACAGAGGTTATACGTCTAAAATACAGAATATACAAATATATACAAAAGGGAGCGTAGAGACAGGAAAGGAAGGAAAGAGAGAAGGCAAAATTGCAACAGTTACCCCTGTGAAAGCCAGTACAGAAATCAGTTTAAACAAATTTCAGAGAAATTATAATACTTGCTTATGGTTCAAGTTGGTGTGTAGCAGTTTCAATGCGCCTGGCTTGGTTGGTCCTTTCCGAGAGGGTTTCTCCCGCGGGGTTTTCAAACGAGGTTTAACTGATGCGTAAGATGCCAGAGGAGAAAGAAGAGAGAGAGTCCAAGGAGATGGTCATCCCGGAAGGAGAGCGCGTGATGACAGCTTTGTCGCCTGAGGCAGTTCAGGGCAGTCGAGAGACAATCGGGAGACAAAGGAGAAGGTGTGTGTCATTGTTTTTATGGAAAACCAAGCTAACACACCTCCTGAATTGTAGCGGCCAGTAGATGCGCAGCACTATTTGGCGGGCAAAGTTCCTTTGTTTGGTCTCCTAGCTGAATTTGCATACTTAATGACAGATCAAGTACTTCGAGATGGAGTACTTTCTTCACAATATCATTAAACACATAGAAAAATGCATTTGTCAGCTAAGTGACATACCTCAGTGAATAGCTCGAGTCCGGAGCTTTACGGAGAGATCAAACTCGATAGATCAGAAAGGCATATATAAGAAGTTATGGTTTACAGACAAAATTCCATCATTAAAACTAAAACTAACTCAACTACAGTTATTTAAACTAAGTCTTAACATTAGGAAACATGCACACTCGAGATACTTGATGGGTACATACATGGATGTGACTTGGCATAGTTATATTTTACATATACAGTCAATAATGTATGTTTGTGTGTTTTTGTGTGTGCCTGTGTGTGTGTGGTGGGTGTTGGAATGTGGATCTGGCCCGTAGTCCACATGAGGGGCCCCTTTGGTGTCCTAAGAGCAAGGAAAAGGCCTCCTGTTTTACCTCAGAGGGTAACAAAGGTGTCAAGTGGGCTCATCTTTTGCAGACCGGTCGGAGCCGAGATGAGATTTTACAACCCAGTCCAGCATGCTAAAAGTGTTCTGAACATTCCAAAGTTTATTGATTATCCTGATATGTGTGCATATGCTACAATTACAATAGGTGCATTGAAGTGCATTAGGAATACACAAATGTAATAAAACTTCTGATCAGGTATGTGAATTTCTTTCACCATTTCAAACTGACTATATGTTGTTTTCTTTATTTGTCATAATCACAAATATTTACTTATGTAACTACTTTATATGTATGTATATCTGTTTGCAAACATGCAAAATTGTGAAAAGTGCTATTGAATTAAATTAAACAATAGCCTACCTGATATTCAAAGTGTGAGCAATATTATTTAAAAGGTAAAGGTCATAATTATAAAACTTACTTTTTTCTACTTGTCTTTTTGTCTACTTTTTGCAACTCTACATTTCCTGTAAACTTTTATCTGGGCCAGTACTATTTTTATACTAAACAAGTAGAACTCAAATATTGTTAGTTGAATTGGACATTGAATCATAACAGGTCAACATAGTATTCAACAAAAATAAATTACTGAATTAAAAAATGTAACATATGATATAATTTTATTAGCAAATTTCTCATGGTTACGTCTGAGCTGTAGGCAAAAGTTGGGTTTGAAAATTCTGTCCTTACAGCCAATTAGCAGAAACAAACTAGATGTTTCAGTTCATACCTCATGTTTTCTGTGGTTTGCACAAAAAGGAAGTCTCATCTAAAAAAATTTTATAGCATCATCTAAAAATAATTTGAGCATTCTCGGATTTGAAATACATGATGAGACTTGTGTCTTTAGCTACAATGACTTTCTAGACTCTAAAGTTTATGTGCCAAATGTGCCAAAATCTGCAACACAGATTCCCAATAGTGTGAACTCCAGCGAGTTCGGCTGTTTAGCAAAAGTACAGCAAAACCGATTGTTGGTGAGTGTGATGGCATTGGCTTTATGGGGTGCTCAAAACATATCAATCATTGGGGTTCAACCAATAGTAGGATGTTGGGACAGGCCAATGAGGGTCAAGGTTTAGCTTCAGCAGTTACTGTTTTCAAGTCATGTCAGAAAGAATGTATTTAAAATGCACATGACATCAGCACAACTCATAATTATGAGTTTAGGTAACTCTGGATTTCCTTAAGAGTTTCCAAGTTAAGTACGTGACAGTGAGAAAACTTGTCAGAGGCAATGGATGCAGAGTCTGCCCTAGTGAAAAAACCCTACCAAAATATATTTAAAAAATAGGCCTACATTCATTAATAAAAAAAAACTAAAAACCCATTAATATACAGTAGTCATCATTTGACGTGGATCAAAAAAGTTAATCAAAGTTGTCCTTAGATGAAGGTTTTAGGACAACTTTGAATGGTTTTGACCCACTTTTAAATGTTGACTATTTAAAGACATACTGACATAAATAGTTGAATTAAACTTTATTTGCAGCTCTTCTTTATTTCACAATGCATATTTCTAAATATTAAGCCTAAAATGTGTTTAATATCACTATTAGTAAGGATAGTATGATCATTGTATAATTTGAATGCAAGGTATATACTTGTACTAAAGGTATATACTTGCAATAGTTCCACTTTAGCATAATCAAATATACTTGAGTATATCTTTAGTTGGACCTCAACACAAAAATATTTGTTACAGTTTAGCAGACTTTAAGTATACCAATTTAGTATACTAAAAGTACAATTGCAGGGTATTTACATTAATCACATGCAAAGGTAAATGCAATTGTAGTACACTTAGCATAAAATAAATAGATTTTATATAGATTCTAGTATATTTATTTTTCACTAGGGTCTGCTCAATTGAATTGGTATTGCTTTCATTTTAAAAATAATGCATCTCTAAAACATTGAAATATTCATAAGTTAAATGTCAAATAGCACAGCTGTTTCCTTGCCAAGACTCTATATGCGTAATATTTTAGTGCTTCATTGCATTTCCTGTGGTGTGATTGGCTGTCAGAGGCAAATGTCACACTGATTCATAGAAGGAAGAAACAGTGTCCAGAAAGCAGCATCAACATGACAATGAGCTCTGAGCAAGTTCATTAAGCTGCCACTATACCCAACTTGCTCTCTCTCTCCTCACCTTCACCTGCGTTTATGTGTCTCACCCTGTCAGTGTCCAAGTATAGCCACTTCACTCCTTTAATGATGAGCAAATGAATGCCCTCTGCCATAACACATTCAAAAGGACAATCTCATCTAATTCATCACTTACCACTCAAGAGCAGACGAGTGTCTACACAAATTAACTGACTAGACTAACAGTATAAGACAAAGATGATACGTGTACATTTACTGTCGAACAAGAAAACTCCTCGCTACAATGATTTCTGATTTAACTAATTACCTTAAAATTTTTACCTAATTTCCAGAAAAAAAAGTCAAACTTATTTTCAATAGAAATTGATCTTATTTTAAATGCAACATTTAATTTTTGGGCAGTCAGCTGGTGTACAATACATGTTTTATTGGTCTATGTTTTCTTCCTGTGGTACAGAGACATTTGTCATGTCTTCCTCTTTGTTCAGCTCATACCCTCTTTTTCATTTTAACTACTCCTGCACTTGATTTGTCCTCTTCCCACTCTATATTTCCCAGAGATGTTCTCTCTCTCTCTCTCTCTCTCTCATAGATGCTCATGCTGTTTAATCCCCCACTACTGTCGATTATGATGAGGTTCTGCTGCATTAACTCATTAAACAGCAAATATTAATCACGTTATCACAACCCTAATAATTACAGTACTATACTAAACCTTTTAGCTATAAACAATACGGTCAGGAATAGAATATCTTACACTTATAGGAAATTACTAAGCAACATTGTCCTTTACATGTTCTAATTGTGTGGACTATTTGGTTTACACCTTTACAGACAGTGATGCAGCTACCTGAATCTGAGGCACAGTGTAACAGTGTAATTTATACAATGAATAACAATAAATTAAACTTACATAATCTTTCATACTCATACTTATTACATAAAGACAATCTCTTTGGTTGATGCTTTGATGATCAGGAATTTTTCAAACATGTGCAGTTTACACTTTATTATTCAATCTTAAAATCTTGGTGTAATGAGATTTTATATATGCATGCTTATGTAATCATGTTTTGAAAGGAAAGTTTTATTTCATTACTGCTTGATGCATTATTTATTTGTTCAATCATAAGTGTTGGATCACATCATGGTTGTGGATACTGATTTAACCAATCAGTCCTGTGGCCAAATCATGACACTATAACAGGATTTGAATGAACAAATAATTATAATAATTATGTCTCCTTATTTCTGACAAACACATTTCAGGCCTTGCTGTCTCAACTAATGAGCACATGAGTTGAATCAGGTGTGAAATATGAGGGAGACATACAAATTGTGCAGGGCTGGGGGTCCTCCAGGACAGGTTTGGGAACCACTGATGTAGTGTAATAAGTTCTACAGTTGTGAAGTAATCAATTTAAACTATTTGCAAATATTTTGTTTTAAAATATGCACACATTTACTCTTACTGATATCTGATATATCACATTCAGTTATGAGTTACATGAATCAAATGTAAATTATACCATATTTTACATTCAAAACAGTGATTGCATCCCTGGATATCACTATTGGTCATTTAACATCCCTCTCGTAAAACAGTTTAATATTAATTTTTTTTGCTGCTACTTTTCATGCACTCAGAGATAAAACTGAAGAGTTGCGCTGGAATTCATACTCATCTTCTGTGAAAAGTAAGACCCACCTACTTTGATTTGATTGGCCATCTCACTCATTTTGACATTGACAAGTGCTGTTAGACTGTTGAGACAGAGCAACCTAAAAACTTTTAAAACTTTTTGTCATTCAAATAACAAACAGATCTGTGCATAATGAAGTGCAGCAGACCAGCATCAAGAATATCAAATATTGAGGGACAATTAGGCTATTTCTAATTTTTGGGGAGACTTTGGAGAGTCCCTCTCATATCTATGATGGCTATATATCTAACATATACTCTACATTTCATATAGTTATATGTATCATATCTTCTACATTTAAAATGTATAAGGAACTACTGCTATACAAAGAGTCAAAAAAAACATCTTAGGCCTAACTTACCTAAAAATTAGTTGCGGGTTTATTTAAAAAAAAAAAAAAAAAAAAAGAACAAATATCCACTTAGTTTAATTAGAATGTTTTTTTTTTTTTTTTTTTTTTTTAGTATAGTATTTAAAAAATGATTTACTCATTCTACACACTAAAATAATAGGATAAGACAAATAAAAATGAGAAAAAAAAATTGATTTCTATCATTTATTTTTATTTTATTCATAGCTCCCACAAAATCATAAATGGCTCTGGTCTGGGGCTCTTTGGCTCTTTCTTTCTTTCAAAAGTGATTTAAACAGTTATTTACTGTGGGCTTGGGCTAATGGGTCATTCTGTCAAATCAGCCAAATTTCAAAAACTTCGTCAGCTCAAATTTTTGATTTTGGTAACAAATAGCTATGAAAGCCAAAATATTAAATGTCATGGATGTTTATGTACTGAACAATTCATAAAGACTGATAGGTCTGTTAGAAAAATCTGTTGATCTGTTGACAATCTTTGTCGCATTATACGCCAAGTGACAGTTAAAATTGTTCTTGTCAAGTTTTAAAGATATCTTTATCCTTTTAGATTCTGGTTCTTAAACTTTTCTTTTGGTATCTTCATTTTCAAGGCAACTAAGGTTACATATTATAGGAGAGCAAGCATTGCTCATTGCAAAAATCTCTTTTCTCTTTTTTTTTAATATTACTGACTTATTATGCAACTTATGAGTGAGCGGGCAAGGAAGCAAATGAAAAGGCCAAGGAGGGCAGCGGATTTGTGTGTTTTGGTACAATGCAACAAAGTTTGAATTGCTTGTTTTGGTGCACTTCCTCACAACATGTCCCATAACAATCACAAATAAGCAGAGCTTCACTGCATTGGGTGCAAAACCCTCTTTATGTGAGATCAAATTACAAAACGTTTTAAATCCCACCTGTATTTAGTGCTGACCAATTGTGATTGGATCACCAAAAAGGCATCTTAATACAAGGGTTCAGATGGCATCAGAGCTCAAGGACACACACTGCCAGCTCTGGTTTTGTTTTACATAAAAGTTCACACTGAAACCTTTTGGAAGTATGAAATGTCTCTTGCTGAAACACACTCAGCATCTTTGGTCATTGCTCTCCTAACTGAATGAGCTCATGATCTCACTGTTTCTAAAAGAAGCACAGATGTGAAATGGAGTACAATCTTCAGAGCTCTGAACCACTGGATCAAAAGTAGCAACACTAATAACTTGACTCCATTGTTCAGTTGCAGCAGTAGACCAGCTCTCTTCATAATAGTATTGTTTTTCCAGTAACAAGCACAAAAAGTATTTTTTTTTTTTTTACCTGTTATATGACCTGTCATGACCTGTTATAGTATTGTACAGCACACACAGCTGTTGAGCAAATGGAGACTGCATCCAAAAACTCCTGTCTTAAACTGTCCTACCTCTCCCTCTGTCCTACCCTTTCCAAGTGTGTTAGTGGGTAGAAGAGAACACTTAAAGTCCCTGTAAAGTCAATTCTGAGAATTCTTTCTAAACACTTTATAAATGTTACAAATGTATTGCTGAAACACATTACAAAGTCTGTGAATTGAGTAATGCTTAATTGTGAAGTTAGAGCGTTAAACAGTTTTCACCAAGTCTCTGCTCAGGATTTTTTGGGCGGAGCTAAAACGGGGGTCTAATGACGCACATCGTCCCCGAGCATAGCCCCGCCCCAACACTATATAACTGTCGATGACGCACCAAGCGTGGCGTCGCCTCTCTCTACAGCGGTTCATTCGCTCAATCTCGAGTGTCATTACAGTTATAGCCCTTTGTACATTTAGCTAGTAATGCCTTCATCACGCAAATGTGTATTACATGGTTGTTAAAATATACAATATGCTCTGTCTCCTTATTTAAATTTCCTTAAACGATGATATGAAGGATTCTAAAGTGATCGTTGTACACCGGATATTTTACAAACTGATAATCAGATAATACGCTGTTTTTGGTGAATGTGACTGAACAGACCTCGGCCCCCCCTCCCGCCTCGGCCTTCTTACCGTCCCGACGATAACCGATGATATATGTGGCCAGACAGAGTCGCTCCCGTCCCGGCAATCATCCTCCCGTCTCGCGGCACCGTCATTTGTGGACGCGACAACAGTCGGGCATTACGTGCCCAATGAGTGTAAGTTGTCGTGTGTGCTTATGTTATAATAAGTAGGTACTCCACAGTAACTCTACTAAAATGTGCAAGAGGGTAATGTGGTTCTTTTGTTTATGCATCAGTATGTTTGACTCATTAGACAAGTAAGTTGAGACGGCAGCTCTCGCAAGTGGGCGTGGTTTCAGCGCCGACAGTGGACACGCCCCCAGCGTTTGTGAGCAGACAGCGCTGCCTATTTTTTCGAGATTTTGATAACTTATTTCATTTACTTGCAGATTTTTTTAATCAATCAAATTTGGCTGGGTGGTTAATATCACATTTTTCTGTGGTGTGACAAGCTCAAAACACATACTTTAAAATGACTTTACAGGGACTTTAAAATAATATAGCTGCAAGCAGTGATACGGGGCCAAGCCCCGAACAATGCAGAGCCAGAGGAACAAAAACAGCAGAAATAGAATGCACATGATGAACAGATAGGTTCAGAAGTACAGGTAAAATGAGCTCAAAATGAACAGATATTCAGATGAGAACAAACACAAAATGAACAAAAACAAACAAATTTCTCAGTATAGTGGAATAAAGACTATTACAATACTTATCGGGATAAAGGAATCTAAATGACACAACATTACACACAATTGTATATAGTTGTCTCAGTCCCACAATCTCTGGGACATGTGCCTGTCACTCATCTTGTTGTGCCACTGGGAAGATGTATGTTTACACAGATGCAGAAATTCCATAGTTCAAGTGAGAAACAACTCAAAATGAAGAATTTTTCCTTATAGAAATGCACCGTTATATTAAATAAGTTCAGATTAGTTAATTCTCAGAAAAACTCAATGTCTGGAACAGAAGCCACATTTACAACTAACCAATTAGCATGCTAAGCTAACTAGTATAGGACAACAAACACAGGCAAGTTCAACTTCAAAGACATATTTCTTGGGAACAGTAGTGAATATCAAAAATCTGCTCAGTCATTTCTGTGCTGCTGCGTGATTTTGGACAAAATTGTGCAAAATTTGAAGGAGGAGTAGCGAAAAAATAGAAAACTGTACTGTACAAAATGACCACTACTGTATTGAGTGGAAACTTAATGTATGTTATGTATGTATGTAATCAGCATGATGAGAGGAATCAGATGTACTAAGTTTTATTTTTCTAAATAAAAGGGTTCAAAAGGGTTATAGCTGATTAAATGTTGACATTTTGAACTGGTGGTGGTGCTCTAAAGTTGGCCAAATTACATTTAAATTACCATCACTACAAATGCACCAAATTTCATAATTTTCCTACCTATCAGGTTTCCTACACATTTCTCATTTTAAAATTCCATACTTTTCCAGACTCAAATTTCCAGACCACCTTCCAAATGATTTTTCAGACCATATTTAACATAAAGGGTTCACACAGAATTACTTTTGATAAATAGTACAGTCATCTGTAAATATTTTTTTTTGTCTGTTTTTCTTTGGTTTTCTCAAAAGTGATAACATGCGCTTGCATGATGAGAAGAAACCTAAAAAGCTTTATAACCTGCATGTATTCACCTATGACACATGACTTTGATACTGTAAATGTGGTTTGATGTCACCAAACAGCAAAGTACTGATTTAAATGATTGTTTGCTCTTTTATCTGTTGCTGGTTTGAATGGCACACGTACATTCATTTAGTGAAGTTCACAAGAGACTTGCTTATGGTAAAGTATTCATTCAGTCAGTCGTTTTTGACAATCAAACAATCACTTAACTTTTACCATGAAAACACTGCTTGTAGGGCTGGGTATTGACAAATTTCATGATTCGATTTAGATTCACTAGCTTGCGATTCAATTAAATTCCATTTGATATCGATTAAGTGGGGTATATATCATGTACAGTACATGGCAAATTTTCAAGGAAAAACAAATCTCAACTAATTCTGTAAACTATATAGGGAACCCCAGTTGGCACATTACTATAATATTACAGGTTAAAATTAACCGATTTGTATAGCTTATTTACATTTAAAATATACAAATGGAAGTTTTAATAATAATAATATAATAACTTTTTAATGGCATGATTATGTTTCTACTTTTTTTGTTGTTGTTGTTGAAATATAAACATTTAAATAGAGGCTTTTATAAAAACAGATGTATTCAAACATACATTCAATATTGAGGAACATGTTAAATAAAAATAAAATGAATATGCAATATAGTGCATATATTTAGCAAATTGCTCTTTTCTAGAGTTAATTTTTCTAGCTGACTAACAAGTTTATGGTCATTGAATGGCTTTTCTGAGGTAAATGTAACATTGAGACATTTTATTTACAACAGGGGCGCCCCTCCTGTTCCTGGAGATCTACCTACCTGAAGTTCATATCCAACCCTGATCCAACACACATATCTGTAGTTGTTTTATTTTACTTAATTAGCTGGTTCAGTTGTTCTTGATCAGGGTTGGAGCTGAACTTTGCAGGAAGGTAGATATACAGGAACAGGATTGGATACCCCTGGTTCACAAGCTGTTTTATTGATGACATTTCCATGGTTGAAACACTGACTGAGCAATTAAATGAGACATGATACAGATTTTAGTAAGTTATACTTAATATTTTAACATTCCGTATGATGTTTGTTTATGTTTTTTGTTGCTATAACTAGTAGCAAAGAGGAAGAGATGATCAGTTCACATGTGCTCCGTGCTGCCACTTCGCTTGAACTGAGAAACAACAATGATCTGTCACCACACATTAAAGAGTACCAAAATGGTATTTGTTGTTTGAATTTCAAAATAAAATGGACAGAATTTGAAAGATTAGCATTATGGTTAAATCGATAGTTGAAGAGCCACATTAAAAAGAATGGCAATTGGTTAGCATGCTAAGCAATTTTCATGCTAAGCTAACTAGCATAAGACAACAAACACAAGCAAGGTCACATTAGGAGACTAATATCTCGGGAACAGTAGCGAATATCAAAAATCCATTCAGTTATAAAAGATATTGCAATTTATGACAAAAAATAAAAAATGGTGGACCAATGCTTTATCTGATCCTGGCAAAATCAGCATCCTCGGATTCGGCATGACACAAGGAGTCCACAGACACCTAGATGATTTTCAGACAAGCTGTTCAAAAGTTATGAGTAAAAATAGCAATTTTTCAGCTCTCATGACCTGTAGGTGGAACTGTTCCCAAATTTGGCATGGGCCCTCAGATCATGGTTCCGACAAAGCATATTTTCATTTTGAAGTTTGGATGAGATACAGCCTCTGAAACAATTTTGGGTTGACCTCATTAAGTTTGCAACTTTTCTGGAACAAAGGGTTCAAAAGTTATAACCTTTAGAAAAGTTAATTTTTGAACTGGTGGTTGCACCAGCTGGTCCTAGAGACTCCAAAATTGGTCCAATCACTATTCAAGACCACCTCTACAATTGTGCCAAATTTTCTCATGTTCGTTCATAGGGCTGCCATAATGTTGCACAATATACCGGTACTAGAAAAGTATCGCAATACCCTGCTATTAAAATGGTACGATATGAAATTTTATTAGAACTGGTACTTAAAGAATGACAGGATTCTAATAAGAACCATATTTCTCAATTTGCATCGATGTTTGACAGCAGGAATCTGGACATATGTGCAAAGCTCTGCTTCCACTACTTGGAGGAAGTAAAATATATCCGCGCAGCACATGACAAAGAAAGCAACAAAAAAACATGCATGAATGAGAAAATAAAGCACATGACACTGGCGCTGCCGGACTCAGACCTGAAGCGCACGCAGCCCCGCACCGAAAGCTGCATATAGACAGCATGCAAACGCATCCAAGCTTTATAATGGCAGTATGCGTTACCAAACGAGTATGAGCTGAAGAAAGTGTCTCCATCCATCATAAACATATTCCACATGGCTCCGGAGGGTTAGTAAAGGCCTTCTGAAGTGAAGCGATGCGTTTGTGTAAAAAAAAAAAAAAAATCCATATTTAACAAGTTATGAAGTAAAACATCTAGATTCCGCCAGACCGCTTTCTGTATTCTTCAAAGAGCTTGCGCTGTACATCATATGCCTTCCCTATTAAACTTACAGAAAAAACGGAACCGGCATTGCATCAGTCCCGTAAGTTGAATATGTCAAAGCAGCAATACGCTACAGTTGATTCACATTAAATGGCCAATGAGTTGTGCCCTGCACACAAGTGCAATCATGCGCTAAGGGCCATAACCCTCTGTACACTTCCATGTTGATTAGTCTTTGATAACATGGCGAAGTGCAAGTCATTTTAGGAGACTGTTTCACCCCAGGCCTCCAACCAGCCTCCATTTACACCTGTCTGAAGATACATGTCTAGTACAAGCTATTCATTCACACTTTAGAAGAATTATAAGCAAGATATCAGATGTAAGTCAGCAACGAAACTGCATATCAGCCCAAAATGTTCGGTGGGCTGCTGTTCTGATATTGACTCTTTGTACCCCTTAAGCTTTCATAGCTGAATTTGCTGTACTTCTTCATAATAGACTGAGCTACCATGCTGTAAGCAGGTCAGGCAATTATTATTGCAGCAGGAGCAGGGTCTTGCAATGGATTTCACATTAGGAGTTGAAAATTACAGTGCCATTGAGAGCAAAGCAGTGAATAAGGAAGAAAATCTGAAAAAAAAAAAAAAAAAACTAAATAAGAAAAGGAATGGTTCAGGCAAAAATAAAAATGAAAATTTTGTCAGTAATTTTTCACCCTCTCACAAAAGTTTTTTTTTTTTTTTTTCCCATGCAAAAAAATGTCTTTATACATAACATTGAACATTAGGGGCATTCACTCTAAATGCTAGTGTCTTGTTTGGATTATTTTTCTTGTGACGTGGCCTTTCGCTAACCATCTGAGGTGTCTGTGATGCCGTGAGTAATATCTTGATCTTGAGTTAGTGTTTTGTTGAAAAGTTCACTAATGCCCTCTTGCTGTGCATGCATAATGTCTGCTCTTTTTGACCGGCCCCATTTTTAGAACCTATTTTTCACAATCCTTGGCCTCATCCATATGCAAACATTTTGGATTTGGTACAAAGCTTCACTCAGGCACTTACTGTGATGCACTTTGCAGTGTAACAAGAATTAGCATAACAAGCAAGGCATATCCTGTCCAATTACACCAGTATGCTGCACTCAATAACCGATAAATTAATCATTTAAGACAAGCGCATTATATGCAAAATGACTTGGGGCAACATATGGCTGCCTGTTTACATAACATGTAACCTGTGAGCTCGCCACACTGTTTCTGCTTCAGACACATCACAGGCAGCAGACCAAACTAATCCACTACACTCCTGCTTATCTAGTGTGTGTGTGTGTGTGTGTGTGATTTCAAGCCCTTTAAAATCAACACTCTCTTCTTATCCGGCCATGTGTGATATCGCTTTCTCCCTCCATCTTTCCCGCAGCTTTTCTTTCAATGCAGTGCCACAAAATTCAGCAGGCTGAGCATATATAACAAAATCTATGCCGTAAATGTGTGATTGTGACAGTGCTTGACATAAATCGGCGGTGGCAGGTTTTGAATGTGAAAGATATTTATGTGATGGGAGGTGGGTGCAGTGATGAGTCAGTGTCCACGCACAAACACCTCTGTAATTGCTCATAAATTACAGCGTTTCATGCTGATAGGTGGCCATGACTTTGATGAGTTTCATCTTTCTATCAACATGAAATATTGGAACTCAGTGAGCTTGCAGCTAATGTCATGTGAGAGTTAAATGGCTTTGTTGCTCTTTGGAGATGGGGCTTTGCTCATGTTTCAGAGGTTGTTTCTCTGATGAGTGCCTTCAGAAAGCATTTAGCCACAGATTAGTTGTTGATTCATAATGGCATGCTTCGACAGAATATTTCCATGCTGTCTTTGTAACAAGTTGGTGGCTGCAATAAAGCGCACGATAGAAAATGCAAAGACCAATCTTTAATAATACATACTCAGGAACACACAGGGTAAACATAGAGGAAATCTCAAACCACTAAACATACAAGACATTTCGATGGCTGTGTCCTCCGGAGGTCGCATTTGTCGGCCACATACGTCATAAAGGAAGTCTTATGTCAGAGCTGTAACCATTATCAAATTGACCATTATTCCTAGTGAACCATAAAATGTTGTAATGTCTTAATGAATTTGGAATGTAGTGGTCAGTTTACTGAAATGAAGCAGCCTCAATGATGTATGCGACTGACAAATGCAACCTCTGGAGGACGCAGCCTTCGAAATGAGACACAGCTAAAGTGTAGCCGCCACGCTGGATGATAGCGTCTTATGAGGCAGTGGCAGAAATGTAGGAGGCTGTTATGTGCAGCTTTATTCTGTGCTGTCGTCTCCGCCAGTTTCAAAACATGTCTCCGTTATATTATCTTTTTCTGCTCGTCCGGGATTTTGCAACACAACTTTGTTTCTGCAGTGACTTGTTTCTGCAGTTTGTTTCCTCTAATAGTGTCTGATGATTACATTTTATGTAGCATGAGAAAGTCACATAAACCACATGAAATCCAATCAGAGCAGTCAAACGGATTTCTAGAAATGTGATTTGAATAGGATACCACATATAAATGTAGCTCGAACCAGATGTGTAAGAATCACATTTCATGCAATTTTTTTTTTTTTTTTTGCCATCCACACTTGCTAAATCTGATTTTAATCCGATATGCACAAAAATCGGATTTGGACTGACAGTCTGAATGTAGCCTAACAATGACAGAGAACAGGGAAAATGAAACCAAAACAATGAAACTAAACAGACTCAAATGTAATCCTGACAGTCTTTTATTTAATAGTGATTTTGAACAAATCCCTAAACATGAAGTTAGGCCCAGAACTTGTGCTGTTTGTGGTAAACAGGTTAAATTAATGATAAATAAATTATACATAAATGATATGACTTGGTGTGTAATTACATTTCGTAGCAACCAGATGTATGATTTTTGAACTGCTAGATGAAAATATCCCATATCAAATTTTAAGTCATATCTAGAAAGCTGGGGATGGGCTCATTGACATGTGTAAACAACCACTCTAAAATTCTAGAAACATCCTTGAACAAATTTTATATCATCACCAAATGTAAACTGTCCTATCGCTCAGCACAAAACTGCTTAATGTGGACTCTATAGTACACAATATGATATTAATGAGGAAAAAAATATTTGTGTTGTTTTCCTGCTTAAAATTGGACACTTTAACAATATCAATAAACATTTTCATAAATTAATTAATTTATTTTTTATAAGTTTGTTGCCTCGAGGCAACATTGTACCACAATGGAAACATGTAAACATTTGGCATTTTCATGTAGAAAAAAGAAATGTATGTGTTGAAAACATCGATTTCCTTAACTAGACACTTGAACAAACATTTATCCAGTTTTTAATGTATTAAAGTTTCATATTTAATAACAAGTAACATTTTATATCCAGCTGTTGCACTCAGGCAACATTGTACCATAGTGGAACACAAGTATTACCAAACCATCATATTATTATGTTATTATATCAAGTTATCATATCCATCTTCATCCTTATCTCCACCTTCTCTCTCACCCTCACTCTCTCTCTCTGACGGACTGTCACTATGATTTCATCTTCCTCATCACAGTATGACCCCTCATTAACTCCTCATCCTCACCCTCATCAACTGCCAGTGCTACCTGTTTTATACCTTTTTGAAGTGCTATAGAAAATGTGCAGATCATAATATATCCAGATATAGTATGTGAATTACTATTTTTATAAGTGCATTACAAATTCATGTGAAAATGCAGATATATTTAGATAATTCTAACTCTTTTCCTTACAAATATAATACATTTGTATTCAAACCTATTATGCCTGTATGGCCATATGCGATTCTATTATGGTACAATGTTGCCTTGAGGCAACACAGTTTTTTTGCTATTTTCTCTAAAACATTTGATGATATATACTGTAAAGTTCTTGAAAATATTTCTTTACTTGCCAGTGAAGGTGACTTGTATTTTTTGTGGGTGATCAAATGGATACAGACAAGTGAAAAAAGCACTTTTCATTTGAGAAAATATGGAGCCATATGACGTGCACATGTGCTGAAACAGGTTACAAAATGGACCCCTTTTGGTCATGTTTTTGTCTTTTTTGCACTTCTATTGATTAGTATTTGAGTTATTCTGTCCTGAGATACGTTTGATCAATCAATTGGTGCCTTATTTTATTAAAAACAAACTAAAATAGACCATGTTGCCTGGAGGCAACACCGTACCATAGAGGGTTAAGGTATTATAAACATTAACATCATGAGTTTTTGTAAAGCTGTTTTGAAACAATGTGTAATAGGTTGTTTGCACATGACGTCACAGCAGCAGCGCGAATGAGTCTGGAGGGCAGGGAGTGATGTTTCTATATAGGAATCCTATCAAAAACTCAAAATTCGCATGTTTTGCGTCGTTTATGGTTGCTCAAATCAATAAAATCAAGAACCCAGAAGGTGTTTATATCGTTTACATAACTTATACCGTTTTTATAACTTATTTTGTTTTTTAATTTTAAAAGTTGTCGCCTTTTATAGCATTTTGCGTCTGCTGATAACGTAAATGAATATGGATACTTGCTTACCTTTTTGACTTGGTTAATTATTCACATTCATGCTATCGTTTGCAGGGAGGAGAAGATATTTTATCCTATAATTTGGTATTTTCACTTCAGTTTTGTAGTAGTATTCTGTTCACAATGTTGATCTGGTTACCATGAGAACAGTGTCACGCGCTGCTGCTTCAGCCCTCGTATGGTAGAAAATATCCAAATAAAATAAATGTGTTCAACAAGCTGACAGAAGTGGATCCATTTATTTGTTGGAAGCGTGTAAATGTAACTAGTTTAAATGTTGTTTTTGTAAATATTCACTTTCCCATATGACCACGGAGGAGAATCGGAGGGTCATAGGACACAGACACGCTGTATTTTTGTATTTATTTCAACCACAACCAAAACCAAACCCATATAACTCGTGAACAGTTTTGAAGTGACTGTATGCAAGTTACAATCATTCACAAGCTGAGTGATCATACTCTAAAACATAATGTTAATTATTACACAAAAACCAAATACAAAACTCAGCAAAGTATGTGATTATTTTGAGTGAAAGGCAGTGGGTTTATTTAGTGACATTATTATATTTGCTAGTCGTCTTCCCTCCCTCACCTTCTCAACCAAGGCGAAAATGTATTACCGCCCTTTTTTTTCCACAAACGATGTATTACAATTCCCGATTCAGCATAAATGACCTACAATGGCGAAATTTTTCACAATCACGACAGAAAATCAAAATACTGCTCTAACTTCACTAGTAGAAAGGCACCGCACCGCGATATAAACAAACCCAGACTAGAACTGAACACGGCGTGACGCGTGAGGGCAGCTTCACATCCTCTATATCTGCCTCCTCGATGGCAGGAAAGTCTTTTAATTCAGCGGAAAAGTCGCTCCTCTTCATAGCATAAGGATCGCGTCCAACATATGTTGTGATTTTCTGTTTATACCTTTCTAAACCAGCAAAGAATGGACTTTTCCCCATCTCTTCCATTCTAATTTTCACTGCTTGCCCTCCACCGGAATTTCGCGCGTCACCGGAACCACGTGATTGCAAACAACCTATTGAGGAAAGTGCTATACAAATTAAATTGACTTAAATTGGCTTGGCTTGACAAAGCAACAAAACCCCAGTAGCAACTGCATAGAAAAAACTGGGCACTCTTAAATAATTTAGGAGATGAGACCTAGTCTTAACGCTTAGGAACCTTTATGAATCACTCGTATAGGAATAAGAGTAAAATTAAGTCATTCTTAGAATTTTGACACACTAAAGACTACAATTTTACTTTGAGCGGCTTACATATACATACGATCCCAGGCTTTCAGTACTGAATCGATTATTTTACTTTTCACTTCAAATTCATTCTCGTAATTTTATTTGGCGTTGATCGTTTCAGACTCCTGGTCCTGTATTCTTAAAGCTTTTAAGAATCCTCTCAGAAAGCTTCTAATTTAGCTTAATTTCTAGTAGGAGTCTTAGGTGAATTCAGAGTCTCAGCGATTCAGACCAATCTGAATAAGGAAAATGCAAAAACTTTCATCTTAGTGAGGAGGCAGGGCTGACCCCGTTGGTAGGTAGGTATTGGTTGTCCATGAAGGAAAAAATAGCACATTTAAAGTCCCCGTGAACCGGAAGTTGCATACAACTTTTCTCCAGTGTTGTGACGTATTTCCAAGTGAAACTGAATATTGAATAGAGGGCAGGGTTTTACTTTTCGCTTCTCATTTGCATAAAGTTGAAATTTCTGAACTTTTGTTGCGTGTCTCCTATTGTGTATTTTTAGGAGATTATAACGGCGCATGTAGGAAAGGATGACACACACACTTAACGTGACTGCTTCGTTCTTTTTTTACTCACAGGTGTTAGAGAGATCACACACCGGAACTTTTCCGGAAACACATGTAACAATGTGCATCATGGGAAATGTAGTTAAATAACAGCATTAACAAAATACACAACATTTCCTCCCCTCTTACTCTTTGAGGTATAACACAAAGATTACAAATTAAACTGTGCCAACAGAAATCATGAATTTATAAAATTCAGTCTCTCTTTTCAACATATCTATAACATAGACCTTTTTTTTTTTTTTTTTTTTTTTTACTCAGAACATTGAGTCTTTCATGTTGAATCCTTATTTAAAATAACAACTATTTCCCTGGGAATGAGGGTAGACTACCTCAGACCCTAGCTTACCCTTATGCCTGGCTCACACTACAGGAGTTTTAAAATCCTATCCAATTGTAAAATCTGGTTGCAGCACACACTTCAGGAGAATCTTTGCAGATTTTCTTCCCTCAAATCTTAAACATGCTCACACTACAAGATTTGAAATTCACGGAGCATCACACACAAAATATTATTAAGATTATCTGCCAGAGGAAGCGCGTCACGTGATCTACGCAGCAGATCGAAAGCGGATGTAAACAAAATGGATAGGCTACTGAAACAAGGAAACTTGCTGTAGCAATAATAATCGTTTGTTGTGAGAAAACACAAAAGCGGAAGAATAAACGAGTGTGGATGAAAAAATGGTTGAGGAGACGGGCTCAACGTGGATTGTCCTTCAGCGAGAAATGGAGGTAAAAATTACCTTTTATTACTATCGTAGTGTGCTAGAATGTTTATCGTTATAATATTGCCTGCCTACTGTAGTTCAAAAGCGCTAGTGTCACCTTTTACATTGTAGATTCCTTGATCTTGGTTTCGCGGTCGCCATTTCGAAATGTCTGTCACTTCCGTCGCGTCGCATACTTGTTTCCTATTGGCTATTGTGACAGTACTGATGTTATTACAATCTTGGTCATCCCGATAAATATCAAACATGTTTGATATGATCGGGGTGAGCACGATTTGTGTGAGATCAGATCAGGAGGTGCAAGATTTTATCTGTGAACGTCTCACATTACCAGATAATCTACACCGAACATCGGAACCGATCGAGGTCGTGGACAAGATTTTTTCTCAGATTCTCGGGAGGGGAAAATCGGGCATAAATCGGCCTAAAACTCCTGTAGTGTGAGCCAGGCATTAGGGAATTATTCTGCCCCGAAGCAATAAGGGTAGCCCTTAACTAAGTGTAATCCAATAAACGCTGCGGTGGACGCCGCTCCCTTACTGGATACCGGCGACCTACTGAGTTTCCATTTTCTGTCAGAACAACCGGTGACGATGGTTCTTTAACAAATGGACAATTTGAGGTCACGATAGGTTCAGTGGTGGAGACTACTGAAGTTGGTGAAGTGTCGTCTATTTGCTCGGTGACATCAGTGAATTTAGGAAGATCTGTGATTGTGCTGGCTCCACCCAACAACTGATCAGTGTGTCTCCTCCAGAAAAGATTGTTAGCAGTCTTGACCTTGTACGACACTGGGCCCGTCTGGGCCTCCACAGTAGCTGGAACCCATTTCGGACCACTGCCATAGTTCCGGGCCAGCACTGGTGAGCCTGTTGAAAAGTTTCTGTCCTTGGCTCGCAGGTTCCTTCGCTGTACCTGACTCTTTTGTTGCCGCAAAACAGTTTCTTTGAGTGTTGCTGGCTTAAGCAGCTCAAAGCTTGTTCTAAGCTCTCTGTTGAACAACAAATACGCTGGCAACACTTTGGTAGTCGCGTGCGGAGTACTACGATAGCACAGCAAGAAGCTATGAAGGCGTTGATGAAATGTGCCCTGTCCGAGAGAAGCTTTCAAGGCATGTTTCATGGTTTGAACAAACCTCTCTGCTAACCCATTTGTTGCAGGATGGTAGGGTGCTGACGTGATATGCTGTACACCATTTGCTAGTAGAAATGTGGCCATCTCGTGGGATGTAAATTGGGGGCCATTATCTGAAACAAGCTGCACTGGTGATCCAAATCTACTGAAAATTTCTCCCAGCTTCTCAATGGTCTTCTCAGCTGAAGTAGATTTCATAATGGCCACCTCAGGCCACTTACTGTGTGCATCCATGACCACCAACAGCATTTTCTCCTCAACTGGGCCTGCAAAATCAACATGAATGCGATGCCATGGTTTTTCAGGATACTCCCATGGGTGCAGCGGTGCAAGTTGTGGTACATTACGTATGCGCTGGCATGAGGTACCCATCCTTGCTTTTTCCTCTATTTGGCCATCCACTCCTGGCCACCAGAAGAAGCTCCTGGCAATCTCCTTCATGCGGACCATTCCACAGTGTCCTACATGCAGCTGTTTAAGCACTGGCTTACGCAAAGCCGGGGGAATAATCACTCTCCTTCCCCATAATAAGCAGCCTGACTGCACTGAAAGTTCATGACGTCGAGAGACGTATGGTTTTAGCTCCAGATCATCGTTCTCCCTTTTGCCTGTCATGACCATATCCATGACTTTTGACAGGACAGGGTCATTTCGTGTGCCCTTGCGTACTTGCGCGGCTGTCACTGGGGCCCTTTCCACCCGGCTGAAGTGAAAGATTTCAGCCACCTGTGCCTCCTTTACTCTGTCTGTGAGAGGCAACCTGGACAGACCGTCTGCATTCCCATGCAATTCCGACTTCCGGTACTTGATGTCATAGGTGTGAGCAGATAACAACAAGGCCCACCTCTGCATCCTACTGGCAGCAAGAGAGGGAATGCCATGGTTTGGGCCAAAAATTGCAGTGAGTGGGCGATGATTGGTCAGCAACGTGAACTTCCTACCAAAAATATACTGATAAAAGTTACGCACTCCAAACACAATGCTCAATGCTTCTCGCTCAATCTGAGCATAGTTTGCTTCTGCTTTGCTCAGACTCCTGGAAGCAAACGCGACTGGACAAGACAGCTCCCACACCATATGGGGAAGCATCGCAGGCCAGCTGGATAGGAAGAGCAGGGTCAAAATGAGTGAGGGCATTTGATCTACAAAGTGTCTCCTTTGCTCTTGTGAATGACTCCTGGCATTCAGAGGTCCACTTCCAATTATTCTCATGACACAACAGTTTGTGGAGAGGTTTCAGCAGCGTAGCGATATTTGGGATGAAACGCCCATAATAATTAAGTAAGCCAAGGAAAGACCGCAACTGGCTGACATTTTTGGGCACTGGAGCATCCACAATGGCCTTAACCTTGGATGGGGACGTATGCAGACCAGAGGCATCAATGACATGGCCTAGATACTCGACTGAAGACTGGAAAAATTCACATTTATCCTTGCGCACTCTCAATCCGTACTCTTTCAGTCTCTCGAGGGTAGCATCCAGGTGCTGTAAGTGTGACTCTTTATCCGTGCCAGTCACTAGAATGTCATCTAGATAACACACGACTCCTGGAAGTCCTGCAAGAATCTGATCCATCGCTCGCTGAAAAATGGATGGAGCCGAGGTAATTCCGAAAGGTAAGCGTTTGTAACGAAATAGGCCTTTGTGTGTATTGATGGTGAGAAGTTCTCTGGACTGTTCCTCCACATGCATCTGTAGGTATGCTTGGTTGAGATCAATTTTGCTGAATTTTTGTCCTCCTGTCAGCCCAGCAAAAAGGTCATTAATGTGGGGCAAGGGGTATTGCTCTGCTGACAACACTGGATTTACAGTGACTTTAAAATCGCAGCAGATCCTTATGCCTCCATCTTTCTTTATAACTGGAACAATGGGTGTTGCCCACTTACTCACACTGACTGGTTCCAGCACACCATTCTTCACAAGTTCAGCTAAGCTCGCCTCTACTTTAGGTTTAAGTGCATATGGAAGGGGCCGGGACTTTAAAAACTTAGGCTGGCTTCCTGGCTCCACTGTCAATTTCACTTTGATTCCTTCCATGCTGCCTAACTCCTGTTTGAAAACTTCAGTGTGTTTTTGAAGAACACCTTCAAGATCCAGTGTTTTAGGTGTCATCATATGTATAGCTGGCCAGTCTACCTTGAGTTGCTCTAGCCAGGAACGACCTATCAACGAGGGGTAATCACCCACAACCACATACAATGGTAATTTTTTTGTTTGTCCATTCAGTTCAACTGTTACTTGGGTGAGTCCCTTCATGGTCACTGATTCCCCAGTATAAGTTAAGGACCACATCAGGTGGTTTGAGTGGCAGGTGGCTCAGTACTTTGCAGTATATCGCTTCTGACACCAGCGACACAGCTGCACCAGTGTCAATCTCCATTTTCACTGGTTGTCCTTCCAGCAGCGCTGTGACCTTATAAGCTTTGGTTCCACCTGCGACAGTGAGCACATGCAAGAGAAACTCCTCATCAGATGTTTCTGTACCCTCTTTGTTTTCCTGCCCAACTGCATATATGCGTTTCTTTTGTTTCCTTCTGAATACTGGTTTCTGCTGCATTTTTTTCTTTTCTGTTTTATTTCTACATGCGCGCTCAATGTGTCCCTTTTTCTTACAGCTGCGACATTCCGTATCCTTAAACCAGCATGAAACAGGTGAGTGTCCAGTCTTGCCACAACGGAAACATGGGCCTTTATTTTCGGTTTGTTTTTCAGTCTCCATCTTGTACACTTTACTGTTTGAGCTCAATTGCTGGGCTTCCTTAGCAGCCAATTCCATTGACACACTCAGCTCAATTGCTCTTTGTAATGTCAGGTTGCTTTCGGTTAACAGCCTTTTCTGTATGCCCTCGCAGCGGAGTCCGCATACCAATCTGTCCCGAAGAGTATCGTTGAGCACATCACCAAATTCGCAGTGTTCAGCCAATTTTTTTAGCACTGCCACAAACACTGTCACAGTTTCCCCTTCTAGCTGATTTCGTCTGTGGAACCGAAATCGCTCTGCTATTACTAAGGGCTTTGGGGAGAAATGTGCTTTAAGTGTGCTCACTATTTGATCATAAGTTTTCTCTCCATGTTTTTCTGGTTGCAGGAGGTTACGCAGTAGTGTATATGTTTTTGGACCCATCACACTTAAAAATGTGGGTACCACTTTCCCTTCAGTAATAGCATTCGCTGCTACAAAATACTCAAATCTTTCTGTGTAAGAACTCCACTGCTCATTGCTTTCATCAAAAGGGCCCATATTTCCAAAAACTGATGCCATATTTGCCGTTCTCTGTCGTTTAACAATCAATTCAGTCACTTATCTGAATCGTCGTCTTTCCTCCCCCTTTTTCAGTTTGGACGTGGATTAGCAGCAGACTCGTTTTACTTCGCGTTTTTCAGCGATCTCGCCGTCAAGCCGCTTCATTTCCGCATCTTCACAACACACGCGGAACAACGAGATCCTCGTCGCCACTTTATTGTGTATTTTTAGGAGATTATAACGGCGCATGTAGGAAAGGATGACACACACACTTAACGTGACTGCTTCGTTCTTTTTTTACTCACAGGTGTTAGAGAGATCACACACCGGAACTTTTCCGGAAACACATGTAACAATGTGCATCACGGGAAATGTAGTTAAATAACAACATTAACAAAATACACAACATCTCCCGTCGCTTGATACGCCTACATTCTGTCGCCAACGGTCACTGTCGCTTGTGTCGCTGGAAGTCGCCAGCGCTCCATTGAAATTAATGGGATCATGTCGCTTTGTTGTCACTGGCAGTGTGAACGGGGCTTGAGTCCAATGCCTATTAATTAATCCGAATAAAAATCGCAAGCAGTGTCTTCTAGCAGTGAGGACGATTTTGTTGTCCTCTCTCTTCTTAAAAAGAAAAAAAGAGGAAATATTGGGTCCATTCAATCCTGTGATTGTGTAGAGAGGTAAGACAGTTCCACCTCAAGGAGCTGTGGGATTTTCCAGAGCGATTCAAAGTTTACTTCAGGATGTCAGTGTTTCGGAAGCAGTGTGTAAACGTGATTGACACAATGTGATGTCATATTCATTTTTTAATGTGCGGAAATTTCGGACAAGAATTTCGGACTCTGTGTGCAAAGACCTTAAGACTTCTTTTAAGATGCTTTCTGATTTTTTTCTTACTAGGATCTTTAATTTAATTTTAAGAGGAAATGCCCACCTTTCTAAGAATTTTCTTAGAATTTTGTTACTTGGAGCTAAATTTGGACACTAAGATTTTTCATGAATATGGGCCCAGATATCTATCATTTTTTTTCCAAATGAAGCACTTTTTATTCGGGAAATAGTGTTAATGTACTAGTTTTTTTTTTACGTCTTCGTAGCCCTATTCTAATGGTAATTGTTTCTGACGTCTGTAAAAATAAATTTGCATGGCACCGCAGTGATAAAACTCATGCATTCAGATGGCAGTTTTATTCACAGAGGAGGAGTGAGTTTTGTGATCTATGAACCATGGAACATGCTGCTCACGTGGTTGCATGATTGTCTGCTGTAAATAAAATATCATTTGTTTGGAATAATATGAATAAATTCATATTTAATTCAATAATAGGAAAATAATATCCTATTTATTATGTGATTATTTAAATATGTTTAAGAATAGTAAGATATAGACAAAAAGTTAGTTGAAATAGATTTCTGTCTTGCATTTTATCTCAAAATGATGGATTTCATTTTAAAAATATTTAAATTAGCAGAAATAAGTTAGGGCAGCCTCTTATTTACTTGAGGTAAACATAAAGGTGCTTGGTTTATATTTTTAATGTGTATAATTGTTAGCTACATAATACATTTTAACATTGTATTGCTGTATTTTTTTCCTCTTTCTCCTTTCCCTGAGGAGTGGTGATAAAATATTTTTACTGTAAATACTTCCCAGCATTTCAGTAATACTGTAAATATTTAAAATGCATGCAAATTACAGTTATCATTCAGTGTTCCACAGTGGTCAAAAAGGATTCAAACAGTGAATTTTGGATTGATCTCAGACATGTGGATTCAGATGGCAGTTAAATTACCACAGACCTTCAAGTCTGTCAAAAAAACAGCAGGTAATTCAGCCGGAGATTTTTACGCTGGTGGTGGGAGAAAAACACTGACATTCTGGATTCAGACGGCAATAAAATCAGCGACTAGCCCCTGTAAACGTTGAAAATACCTTACGTCCCATTGAGAAACAATTCCCGTCCAAACAGGGCATTTGTGAATAATAAATTTATGAATTTTCTCTCTCCCGCAGTTGACGGATGTATAGACTGGTCAGTGGACTTGAAGACGTATCGTGTATTGGCCGGAGAGCCTCTGAGGGTGAAATGCGCTCTGTTCTACAGCTACATACGCACCAACTATAGCGTCGCCCAGAATGCCAAGCTGCGGCTCATCTGGTACAGGAACAAGGGTGATTCTGAGGAGCCAATCATCTTCTCGGGTCACCGGCTGAGTAAGGAGGGAGATTCCATTTGGTTCCGCTCAGCAGAAATGGAGGACAATGGATTTTACACTTGTGTGCTCAGGTGGGTCATTAGCAATTCAAACTTCAAATCAAGTGTGCGCTGAAAAACAGAGCCCAAAGATTTATGTAATCTAAAACTACACTAGGTCACATCTGTTATTTGTTTACTTAACATAAAAAACAAAACAAAAAACATGAAAATATATGATTTTACCATATAAAACAGAAAGAATATTGGAGTTTTAATGATGGCATTGTCACAGGCAATTTTTTCTCCAAATTTAACACACACTTTTGGTCCACCAAATTAAGCATTTGCTTGTGCCTATATACAGTATCTTAAACCCTATTCTGTAACTGTTATATTAAGGCCTGATTTTACAACGCCTTCCACAATTTACAACCTTTATATATATATTTCAATGAAACCTGACATATTTTGAAAATGATGTGGCAAACCTGAAAGAACATATTGTATATATTCTGCACATGCGATTAAAAGCAAACTACTATTTTTCCATCCATTAAATAAATATTAAAGAAATACTTGTTGCGGTAATGATATAGGTTACGGAAATAAGGTTACTGATTTCGGTAATGATAATAATTATGCTAAGAATGAGGTATAGTTTAAAAATACGAACTTTAATGTAAAAAATAAATGAGATAATATTGGCACAATCATGCATTTAAGTTCAATCAGTTTGATTTTGCAGTGCTTCAAAAATATAGGCTTATACAGGGGCGGATCTACCGGGGTGGCAACTGCCACCCTAAGAAAAATCTTTGCCACCCCATCTGCCGTCCCAAAATTATCAGAGAATAAAATATAAATGTTAGCAGTGTTTCAAGTACTACTGCTTTTCAGCAGCGGCGAATTTTTTTGACATAAAAAATACAGCGTATTGCAAAATAATGACAAGAAAAAACGTCTTTCAATAAGCTGCATGACGGTTGCACGCGCACGCAGCGCGTCCAATGTATTCGGCTTCATTAACAAATGACTCTTATGAACCGATTCTTTGGGAGTCAAAAACACAGCGTAACCAAGTTCACTCATGAATTGTTTTTCATTTGTTCGTAATCGGAAAATGACTGCTTCTCGACTAACTCAGAAGTCCTCAAATTTTCGTAATTTTTTTGCGAGCTGATTCACCGACCGCCCGCTCCACTTTCATCATGGATAAAGGTCTTTGCCATCCGACAAAACGGCAACATGAAATCAATAAGAAGATCCCGATCATAGAAACTAGTTAGGTAAGAATCTAAACGTATTTTAACTTTTCTCGATTGCCAACACATTATAAGTGATTCAGTTGGCCCAGTTTCCAAACCGTTCTCAAAACAAAGACCCAGCTAACACAGTTACGTTGTGACGACGTAACTGGACCGGACCATATTCGTTGTAGCGACGTACCAAATAACGTTCTAGGGACGTAACTTTGTGATTCCCATATTCGTCGTGGCGACGTTATAGTGGTACGTCTCTGTAACGTGAGGAGTACGTCTCAACGACCAAACTGGCACGTTGTAAAAACGTAACCAGATTGGCTCATATTAGTTGCAACGACGTCCCGAATAACGTTCCAGCGACGTAACTTTGTGATTCCCATATATGAGGGGCGGTCCGTGCCAGTTCTAAGGCTGAGCAGGCGAAGGATAAGGCGCAGTCTACCCTTACGTCGCCGTCAGACCGTGTCAAATTTTGAATGGGATTGATAGGGAGGGCAGACGATAGACCCGCGGCAACGTCACGGCGACGCCACTGTAGATCTAATCGTAGGCGGCGACGTGACGGCGGCGTACGTGAGAAATTTACATAAAAAATTACGTGTGATTGGTACGTCTGAAATATGTACGTCGCATCATATGACGCCTGATCATCATACGTCGCATCATATGACGCCTTTAAACGCATTTAAAAATTTCCATTAGTAGATGTAGGCTATTTGTTATAGACTATTGTTTTTACAATAATTAGTTAACTAACTAGTGGCAACAGTGCATAAGAATTCTAAATTTATTTAATGTATTATGAGTGTGTGTGTCTTTGTGTGTAATGGCTGATACGTTAGTGTTGAAGTGAACAAATTAAACATGTTTTGAAAATTTAAAGGCATTATTTTAACTTGGATGCCATAGCCCTAAAAGCTTATGCTCAATTTTTCTATATCTTTTTTTGTTCTTTCGTGATCTTGCCTGAATTTTCTTTGTCATTTAACATTTTCTTCAACATGAGGTGGAGAACAAGTTATTCCTAGAAAACATTCTTGGTTTCATGGATATAGTTTGTCTATTTGGGAAAATAAGAAGTTACAAAAAGTATAAAAAGTAAAAAGATGATGGTAGAAAGGATTCTTATTATTATTATAATATTATTACATTTGTTACAACGAAGGAATGCTAACATGGTAACTTCTGACCAAAAAGAGGAGCAGTTATAATAGATGTATGAATTTCTGATGCTCAGGAGAACAGCAAATTCTAAACCAGGGGTTGTCAGCTATGGTCTTTAAGGTCCATTTTACTGCAGAGTTTAGCTCCAACCCTATTCAGTTGAGAACTCTTGGTTTAGAATTTGCTGTTGTCACCCTGAACTATTATAATTTTATTTTTGGTATTATAACCACTGCTTTAAATCATCAGCAATTTCATCTGCAGCCTGAAGGCTTGGATATTAACCTTGTCCACTAGATGGAACTATAAGATAAGGAATCATTTTAGACTTATATTATTAATTTGTTTTCTATCCCTTTGAATAGAAATAAATGCATTTATTTATCTAAATAATTTGTGTAACTTGTGTATTGACAGTATATTTCATTTACATGTAAGTTTGTGAAATGTGAAACAGTAATAGCCTATTTGATGGTGGAAAAATATATATTTTAATATTATTAATTTTAAATCATATACATGATGAGATGTGTTAACTTACCTGCATTTTTCCATATATATATATATATATATATATAAATTATAATTATTTATTATTAATTTAGTAAAGTTTTATTTAACAAGCGGTGATTTCAATAAATATTAGTAGTAGCAAGTAGGCTATTGCTTTGAAAATAACAAAATCAAGTCCATCACTTGAAGAAAATGCATTCCTCCCTTCACTCTAAAGAAAAATGGTTTTAAACGGTACCAAATTATGGTTCTTCAGCTTGTAGCAATAGCAGAACCCGTTTTGGTGCTAAATAGATCCAAGGATCCATAAAGAAATAAACTTCTAATTTTTTATCCTTTGAAAGTGCTATAAAGGACGCTGGTGTTGTAAATAGTGTTTAATAATAGTTTATTTTCAGTACGATTAGTATATTATTATCTTTAAATTATAAAACTGTAGTTTGATGGTTGAGCTCCAGAAAACCATTAATGAGGTGGCTATGACGATTACAGCTTTGAAAAACAAAAAAGCAGGAATAAAGAAATACATATAAAGGGGTTATTCATGAGAGCGATGCAGTTCTAAATAGAACTGTTACTATAATCATATTTTTGAGGAACATAGAAAAGTCTTCCATAAGTCTACTTTTAATTTTTATTTTCCAGAGAAGAAAGAAAAAGAAATACGTCTTCACTGTAAACCCCGATAAGTTAAGATAACTCAAAAAATTTGAGGAAACTTATTACCTCAAAACTTTTAAGTTGATAAAATTAATTGTTTTAAGTCAGTTACACTTAAATCCACAGAACAGATGAACTCAAAATTATTTATTTGAATAAACTTTTTTCTATGCATTTTAAAACTCAATAAATTTTATTAATCAGAAATTAAATATACAAAATAGTTTGGTTTATATATATATATATATATATATATATATATATAAATATATAAATAAAAAATAAAAAATTTATATATAAATATATAAATATATAATATTATCAATTTTCAAGAAATATTACCTCAAAATTTAAATCTTATTCCTTAAATATTAGGAAAGAAGACAATTTCAAACTCCATTTGCGATGAAGTACGTTTTATTTTGCAAAAGGAATTACGATTCAAAACCTGAGGCATTAACATTGTTTAAATGCCATTACCTTTTGACAGCAAACGAAAGTGCCACAACATATAAACATTTTAGAAATATACAATAACAATGCATTTCAAAATGCATTTACACTGTTGATGTCTTTATGTCACAGATAGAACAGTTTTCTGAGCTCAGCATTATAACATGAGCTCTGTATACAATAGAATGTAACTGTATTAACAAATGAAAAGAACAGATAATAAAGTGTACAAGACTAGTGTATCCAGGCATACAGAAAATTTTTTTGTAATTTTTTTTTTTTTAAACAGCAATCCGGGTGCTAGTGGCTTTTCAGTTACGCAATCCCAGTAAATACTAAGTGAACAAAAAAAGTCTGTTCTGGAAAATTCACAAGTGAAATAAAATACAATAAACATTCTCGTATCCCAATGAATACTAAAATGAACATGAAAATCTCTACTGGGAAATTTAAAATCTAGAGCTCAGTGCTTAAAAGAACACTCCACTTTTTTTGAAAATAGGCAAATTTTCCAACTCCCCTAGAGTTAAACAGTTGAGTTTTACCGTTTTTGAATCCATTCAGCCGATCTCCGGTTCTGGCGGTACCACTTTTAGCATAGCTTAGCATAGTTCATTGAATCTGATTAGACCGTTAGCATCGCGCTTAAAAATGACCAAAGAGTTTTGATATTTTTCCTATTTAAAAGTTGACTCTTCTGTAGTTAAATCGTGTACTAAGACCGACGGAAAATAAAAAGTTGTGATTTTCTAGGCTGATATGGCTAGGAACTATACTCTCATTCAGGCGTAATAATCAAGGAACTTTACTGCCGTTCCATGGCTGCAGCAGTGCAATGATATTACGCAGCGCCCGTGAGCCCCTGCTTGCAGAGGGAACGTGCCTTGCAACCATGGAAACGTTTGTAAGAGACGCTGCACTGCTGCAGCCATGGAACGGCAGCAAAGTTCCTTGATTATTACGCCGGAATGAGAGTATAGTTTCTAGCCATATCAGCCTAGAAAATCACAACTTTTTATTTTCCGTCGGTCTTAGTACACGATTTAACTACAGAAGAGTCAACTTTTAAATAGGAAAAATATCAAAACTCTTTGGTCATTTTTAAGCGCAATGCTAACGGTCTAATCAGATTCAATGAACTATGCTAAGCTATGCTAAAAGTGGTACTCCCAGAACCGGAGATCGGCTGAATGGATTCGAAAATGGTAAAACTCAACTGTTTAACTCTAGGGGAGTTGGAAAATTAGCCTATTTTCAAAAAAAGTGGAGTGTTCCTTTAATAGTGCAACTACATTAGTCACAACAACTGAAAAAAATAAAAATATGTAAACTGTATAGAGCTCATACACACATTCCTCTTACTCCTTAATCAGAAGATCATTTTTTAGACTCAGCAATCTGGGTGCTAGTGGCTTTGAGTCATCCAAGCCCAGTAAGACTTTTTGGATGAAGTTAAAGGTGTGGGTCAGCTCTTTGGGGTAGTTGAGATGTAATGCATATATCAACCCAAACATCAAAAGAAAAGCCTCAGCCAACCTGGAAATGTCCCTCAGAACAATGTCACCTTCCAGCACAATAGCAATCCCAGCAGGGTCAAACTGAGCAGTGGAACTCAAGTCTCCATTCACCATGCTGACAAGAGCTACGGCTGAATCCGCAATGTCTGGCTCATCCACCTCTTCAGTCTGAAAAGCATGAGAGAACTTCATGAGCATAAGCGGATAAATAATGTTTAAATTCAAATGAGATGTATAAAACCTACATTCCACATCTTGAAAAACACAGCATCATCTTCACGCAAAAAGATAGGGAGGGCTCGAAGTGCAGCTGTACGTCTGTTGTTAATATCATAGTGATCCTGAAAAAGACAGAACTATTTTATAATTAACAATTAACAGATAGCGGTGTAATACTTGTGCACATTAAGCAATTAACTATAAATGTAATTAACATAAAATTTACCAGAAGATCATAGGCACTAAAGATGCTTCTCAGTGCTTCTGCTGCCTTGCCAGTGCGGGCAGCCTTCTGCCTGTAAACAGCAATCAGACGAGGAGTATGTTTGTCCAGCTCTGCATAGAACTTGTTTTTCAAGCTGATATTAGTAATTCTGTGGAATTCTGCAGCAATCTGAAAGCAAGCATATAAATAAATAACAAAAAAAAAAAAAAGTTAAACAAGAAAATAAAAGTAACAGACACACATAAACACAACAGAGAAAATTACCTGAGATTCCAAACGAAGTGCAGGCCACTTTTCCAAAAAGTCCTTCACTGGTTGTGATGGGTTATCTACAATGATCTGTTTGCGACGCAGTGCAAATGTTGAGTCTCTCGATCAGCACAAGACTTCTTTCTGTCTTAGACACTTCTTCAACTATTTGCAATCTTTGTTTTTCCAAGCTTTCAGCATTCTCTCCTTTTGGAAAATTTGGTAGGTAGTTTACCTCAGCTCGACGAGCTCTTTTGATGTTGGAGTGGGGAGACTCACTCTCAGGGTTATTTTGGCTTCTCTTCCCCGAGTTCACAGCCACCTCTTCACAACCAGATCTGCTGAGTTTTGTGCGATAGTTGCCCATCTTAAACTTTAAACTTGTCTTCCAGCCATACCATCCACAGTGACTTCCTGGTTCTGTGAGGCAGGGGTGCTTAGAAATAAGAGCCTCAGCTGCTTTAGCTACTTCTTTGTCACTGGGGTAAGCCTTAAAGCTGTGCATTGCCTTCGCCATATTTTCTAGAATGTCATGTTTTTTGCCTTTTGTTAATTTTAAGAACTTTCCACTGTTTTCATAGGCTGCATTTCCAGCTTCTAGGCTGTGCTCGACATCGTATGAAAATTGAGTAACTGGGAAAACATCAGGCCAACTCTGGTAGCGTCCTGGGGCATAAGGGAGTATTTCTGTGTCTGAAGTTGCAGTTGAGCTGCCATCAGTCTCAGATCTGTGTACTTTCAATACAGCCTTCTCCGGCAGTTCTGAAATGTCTGTTAGAAAGCAGAGTTGCCCCCCAAAGTCGGGGTCCTCATATTGGAGGCTGAAATCAAAATCAAGACGAGGTCTGAATTTCTCTTTAATCACTGTAATCAACTCTTCTACTGTACTTGGGCGTATAGAAAGGGTCATCTTGTGGGCGATGTCAGGAGCAATGTAAACTCTCAGTAAAAGTTTCTGGGATTCCGCCATCTAGGAGACCAAAACAACAAGGTAAAAGACAAGTTAAACAAATAGTTTCAAACAAGATGGACAGGACATGGATTTCTAGATAATGTAGAAATCTTTACCTTATTGTAAAGGTAGAAATCGCTTTGGCGTTAACAGCAACTGGCCCTCTATGCTGTAGGCAGAAAGGGGGGGTGTGTCACTCAAATCTGTTATAGTTTTAACAGATAGATCACCTAAACTCAGATTAAAAGGCTCTTAGGTGTTCAACATAATGTGACTTGTGCTCCCTGCATAGGAAGGCCACGTGATCGTTCACAAGGAGGATTGACTCAGTTTTACAAAACTGAGGTAACCCTGCATCAAACCCAGCAGAAAAATATTCCCCAGTAGAAATATTCGTCCCATCAATGGTGATTCTAGATGCAGAGTATATAGTGTTACTATCAGTCTTCTGTTTAATGTACTGTATTGCCACTTCAGGTAGTGTTGAAACTAAAACAGATGTCACTGTTGACGCCTGCAAATGTGGTTTGAAGAACGCTGGCGCTTTTAGATGATAAGCCATCATATGTTGGTGTCTGGTTGCCAGTGTCTTTAGCACATTTTTAAAGTTCTGTGTATCATGCACAACCCGTTTGAAGAAGCGGTGTTTGCCTTCAAAGCACATGGTCCAAAAATGTACGAGAGGTCCAAAACGTCTGATCAGTTCTGGGTAATGTTCGATGAAGTGATGCTTTGGCCGAAGCTTAAAACCTGGAAATACTTCAAGAAGAATTTGCCTGTGGTCCCTAATTTTAGTCTGTAGATACTGAATCATCTCTTCAGTAAATGTTGGAGACAGCACTAACTCCACAATGTCTTTCAATTCCATTAACACTGCCCATGCACTATCTCCCTCTGGTACTACACTGCCAACCATAAACGGAAGCAGCCGAAGTAACGCAGCATTTTCATGACCGTTACCACCTATTGTCATTTTTGTGGTATAAGTTTTGGAAATTGGCTTTGGTTTATCAACCTTATCTGTGTGTTGATATGGGAATGATTCAATTTTCCTGTTCAAATAATCAAGCGTGAAGTGTTTCAGACGAATCATTTCCTGAATGCATAAAGCCAACTCTACTGGCACAATACCTTCAAGGAGGTCATGGAGAATATCAGGGGGGAAACCAGTGATTGGATGAAAATACTGCAGCTTTTGTTTTAAGACACAGTCTGCTTTCACACCACAGTTACTTTCCCCATTTCTACTGGACACATTCTGGACATGCAGATCATGACTTACCTTAGTTCTCAGACTGAATTCACCCTCAGCAACATCATGCGATTGAAACTGGTCTTGAGTTGCCAGACAGAATCTGCACACATAGTCAGAACGAAATGACTGTACAAAGCCTGCCAATCCGTGAGCTGCAAGATTATCTGCTGCAACAAAAAGAACAGTGCCTTTAACAGATTGACCAAGAGACTCAATGAACACACCATCTTGTTCTAATGTACATATGTCTTGCATTAAAGGGCCAAGCACAGTTTCATAGCCACATTTCTGGACATCGGGAACTTTACACAGCACTGCCAGCTGTATCACATGCAAAGCTGATCGGTATTTGCTGGGTAGATCTGCAAGTACCCAGTACACCGAACAGAGTTTGTGTATTTTCCTCGAAGTACCTAATGGATTTGCAACTTCTATCTCATCGATGTAAATGAGCAGTGGCAATTTAAACTCATCTGATGCTGACAACAGTTTATTTTCTTTAAAGTACAAACCGTCTCTATGACTTGTGTACTGACTGAATTGTGAAGAATGTAATTCTTGAATTCTGTCAAGTACATCAGTATGTTTAAACAACAACTGAATCATAGGCAGTATAGGGACATAAACGCCTGTGCGCCCAGGTGCTAAAACATACTGAAATGGCATAACCATTGGGTAGTTTCTCTCAATAAAAGGTTTTTCGTCGCTTATTTGAGGATAATTCTGCTCCTTTAGCAGTTGCACTGACAAAAACATTACTGTCCATAACAACACTAACAATTTCATCAAGAGCAGCTTCACTCACAGCATAGCAATGTTTCTGTAATACGTCATTAACTGCCTCTCTCAGCAGAGGTCTCGACAAAGAAAACAGATTACACAAATGTTCTACGATTTCCTGCGCAGCTATATCTGACACATGAAGTATAGCCTGCATCTTCAAAAACAGAGAGGCTAAATTGCATTGTAGTTGCGCTTTTAATTGGCTTGTGTCACACTGTATATCGTCAACAATATCCAACATGTCTGCGTTCTCAGACTGAGTAGGATCCTCATATGAAGGCTCTGCAGCTGGAGAACTGCCATCATCTACAGCAACTACATCCTCAAAAAGGTCCAACCAAGTTGAACTAACATCTACTCCATGGGCCCTGGTTTTGTGGGAATTAAATGAGGAGTAGACATTTGTGCTATACCTACAGTTTTTATATGGACATGTTACCATTTCATGACTTCTCAAATGCCCTCTTAAATGACAAAAAAGATTTTTCTCTGAAAAAGGTTGCTTGAAACCACATAAAGGACATGTGTGCACCATGTGAACTTCTTGACATGCGTGCCTCTTATCCTTCTCATTATGAAATCGTGATACATGAATTTTTAGTGCATTGAATGAAACAAATGTGCAAATGCAAGAGTCATAGAGACACGGTAAAGGGCTAACCTTTGAAAAATGGCTATGTTGCAAACCATAATGTCTAAGTAACTGTGCTCGGGTGAGTGAGGAGGAATCGCATAACCTGCATTTCCAATCCATCACTCAAATATAAATCATGAAAATGACCAGATATAAAAACATTGAGCTATGCCAACCTCTGAAATCAGTTGGAGATTTAAAAATGTACTTTTAGTCGTTACAGATGTATCTCCACCGCCAAATTCCAAATTGTAATTTTACTCACATATGCTGTGGTCTCACAAGTTTTAACCTGTAAAGAAAATAAAACCCCAAATTAATATTGAGACAGAGACATGTCAAAGACATACAACAGTTTCAGAATGGGGAACATTTGGCTTCAATTACAGGCTAATTTATTTCTAAACATTGGTTAAAAAACAAGTTAAGATTGAATGAAAGTGGTTTTAATCACTTTTTATGTTTCAATTTAAGTCATGTAACGTTAACTGAAAAGCTTCAAGAAGCAACTGCGATAACCAACAGTGCCACAAAATAATATCCATGAATATATCAACTCTTTCCCTAAATTTTTTAATCACGTTACAAATTACATTGCAACATGTAAAGTGTACGTAATCATTGTATTAGGTCTATTAGCTAAACAAGCAACAAGTAAATCGTTTCAGTTTGATGATTAACGTTATACTGTCAAATTCTGACCCAGATTGCTTTAATTATTTTCTTAAATGTACTTACCAGATTATAGCCGCTAAAAAAACTGCAGCAAACACAGAAACGATGACGATGACGACGACAGATATCGATTCCACAGGACCACGTTGAGTCAACGGCTCCTGCATTACATGCTGGGCTTCCAATTTAAAATCTGAGCGCTCAATTTCAAATGGGAATTCGTTGATATTTTTAGTCATTTGAGTAAAACATGAAATAAACATGGCATGATAGCTTACATGTAGATTTTTTTTTTTCTGTTTCACAGCGTTTTATCTGCTAAAAGTTATGTTTTAAAACTTGGCGAATAGTGCACAAGTAACGTTAGAGACTCTTCTTTTTCGTTGAATTGGCAGATTGTAACGCAACAGCTCATTACCGCCACCAAGAGGCAAAAATTAGGCTATTGTAATTCGTTTTATTCTATTGTTATTTTTAGTCATTTGAGTAGGCTAAAGCATGAAATAAACGAACATAGTCTAGCCTACATGTTGACTAGTATGTATTAAAAATGGGCAAATAAGTGTATTGAGTACACACACACACACACACACACACACACACACAAATTTAATATTAAATTAATGTAATGTATTACATTTGAATTGAATAATTCTTACATATTTTAATTGAATAATTTAACAATCCTTAATCAATTATTCAATTAAAATATGTAAGAATTATTCAGTTCAATTTCATGGAATTTTACTATTGAAATGTGTACATCTTTAAAAAAAAGTCTTTAAAATGTTTTTGAGTGTAGACTCTACTTCGTTGAATTGGCAGATTGGAATGCAATAAAGCTCATTACCGCCACCAAGAGGCAAAAATGAGGCTATGATAATAAGATGTTTAACTTATTTTATTTGAGTTCCTGGAAGTTAAAACGACCAAATTGTTGAACACACTTAAAAGTTTTAAGTTGAATGAACTGTTTCACAGTTTTGAGTACAGTTCACTTATTTTTAATAAGTATACTGTTCGGGAATACAGTGTTTGGGACAACCATAGACAGTAAAAGAAAGGGGACAACATACACATCTCAATCCCTTTAACCCCCTCTGGGACTGTTCAGGGTAGCGTTTCCCAAAAGCATCGTTAGCCTAAGTTGATCGTAGCTCCATTGCCACCAATGGAGCTACGATCAACTTAGGCTTACGATGCTTTTGGGAAACACAGCCCAGTTCAACAGTTGAGTTTGTGGCAGAACCATTTTAGTTTTAGCTATTTTAGTTATGAATATATATATATATATATATATATATATATATATATATATATATATATATATATATATATATATATATATATATATATATATATATATATATATATATATATATATATATATATATATATATATATATATATATATATATATATATATATATATATGTTTGGTTGTATATATATATATATATATATATATATATATATATATATATATATTGGGTGTATGTATGTTATTTTGACAATTAACAACTGCGATGTCAAGTTACTAAAACTGATATGTTTTGTGTCTGCGTCATGAGGCGCCGACGCGTTCACTTGAATTTTCTTATAAAAGCGGAAACAACTTAAAATAATCAGACATTTATGGTCACATAGATGCAACACCATTCGAATCTGTGAAGGGTTAAATATGCCTATTAGTTCTGTACACTCACAATAAAAAAACTTTGCTTGGTTTCCTTTCTGTGAACTTCTCAAATGAACCGAGACTCATATACTCTAGTCTAATTGTCACATTTTCCCCCTTTCATTTTGTTAATAGGCTATGTTATGCGCATAGACATAGGCTATCCTTTTATAAAATTCAATCCTTTTATTCGTTCACAGAAGTGCTGCAGATGCGTGATTATAATGAATCCTCATGTTTTGTTGTTTATTTTGCTATTTGTTCATGTAGGCCTAGGCTAAAACTAAACCCCTGGGATTTTTTTTTTTTTTTTTTTTTTTTATTTTTCACAGACACTTAAATTCTAATTTTGTTTAATTAATTTAATTTAATCATGTCGGTTAATGAAAAGATGATCGCGTCAGTTGAAAGTCAGGGGGGAACACACAGAAATGATAGGCTACTGACAAGGCAACAATCATTTTCTTTCAGTTTAAGTTTTTCAACTAATATTTATATTTTCTTATATTTTAAGTTTATTTCGATTAGCATAAATGTTTTAATAGTTTTTGGTATTAATTAACTATAATAACCCTGCCTAGGCAAAACCACATAACTGCATTACAGTAAATTTTCCCGCTGTAGCCATAAGCCACGAATATTTACAAAGATTCACGAATTATAATTCCGTCTGGGACACAATCTCAGGCCGGGAGTCTCATGCTCATCGAGGCCAATAAACCTACAGCTATTGTTGAAAACATAATTTACATTTACATTACTTTTAAGAAATTTGTGATCAGAATAGTAATTTCCTATATTTTGTTATATTTAATTTCTTGAAAATAATAGGCTATTAAAATGACTTAATCTCCTGAAAACAATATCGCATATAATCTGATATTGTGAGCTAATTTATTCACACATTTTATGGTCAGCTTTTTAATTTAAATTCTTACCACTATCAAAAGTAAAAGCTCAGAATGACATATCCCAGAATATGTTTCTAGATTATAATTATAAATTTTACGTGCTTGAATTTGAAGTTGGTAATAGTCGTGAACATAACATAAAATTGTGACTTTGGTGTATAATTTGTACAGTCATTAATCTCAAAGAGAAAGTGAATTATTTTTTGTATTATTATTATTAGGTTTTTAAACAGTAGGCTATACAACTTTGTATGCAATGCACCATTATCTAGGATATCTAGGATAGGCCTATATCCAGTGTCATCAGAACACAGAAAAGTAAAAGAAAAAAAAGTGATTGATAAAGAAAATACGAACACATAGGAAAAAACGTGAGGGTAAGATATTAATTTATTGTGGTGGCGACGTGCCCCTTCACCTGCGTTGGTCTCATGCGTCTGTGTTGCGACGTAACCTTTCTCCGGCGTTAGTGTCACGCGTCTGTGATGCGACGTACCCTTTCTCCGGCGTTGGTCTCACGCGTCTGTGTTGCGACGTACCCCTTCTCACGTTCACGTAAAAAGTACACGACTGTTTCCTTTGGTTGGTAATCAATGGCACAAATCCGCCCCCATACCCATATTCGTCGTGGTGACGTTATAGCGGTACGTCGCTGGAACGTGACAGGTACGTCTCAACGACCAAACTGGCACGTTGTGAAAACGTAACTGTATCGGCTCATATTAGTTGCAATGACGTCCCGAATAACGTTCCAGCGACGTAAATTTGTGATTCCCATATTCATCGTGCCGACGTTATAGTGGTACGTTGCTGGAACGTGACAGGTACGTCCTAAAGACCAAAATACCACCTCGAACTTTATCTTAAAATCTGCTTCTCACCTTTACTCCGGGAAATGGAGATGTGCACCGTCCATAACCTTGAAATCCATGCAGAACTGATAAACACTTCATTCTCTGCTATAAAACCTAATAAATTCTAGGGAATTGTGTTGCTTTGGTTAATACATTTGCAGATCAAAATATGTAGTGGAAACCAATATAAACCCTCATTAAATTCTGATAGAAAATGGCTAGAAACACACTGCATCCATGAAATCATCAGCATTGTTACTTTGTACAATTACTAAGCCAATACATTTGAACATTACCATCTAACCATGTTTTAACCATGTAAAGTGTTAACACATGAATTCATAAATTGAACACATTCATAGATCAAACAATACAATCAATAAATAAATGTAACCAGTAATTAATGTTTTATTCTTTTAATTGACAAAGTGTTTTATCATTATATAGGTATAGTTAAAGGAACACTCTACTTTTTTTGAAAATAGGCTCATTGTCCAACTCCCCTAGAGTTAAACAGTTGAGTTTTACCGTTTTCGAATCCATTCAGCCGATCTCCGGTTCTGGCGGTACCACTTTTAGCATAGCTTAGCATAGTTCATTGAATCTGATTAGACCGTTAGCATCGCGCTTAAAAATGACCAAAGAGTTTTGATATTTTTCCTATTTAAAACTTGACTCTTCTGTAGTTAAATCGTGTACTAAGACCGACAGAAAATGAAAAGTTGCGATTTTCTAGGCTGATATGGCTAGGTACTATACTCTCATTCAGGCGTAATAATCAAGGAACTTTGCTGCTGTATCATGGCTGCAGCAGGCGCAATGATATTACGCAGCACCCGTGAGCCCCTGCTTGCACAGGGAACATGCCTTGCCACCATGGAGACGTTTGTGAGAGACGCTGCATAATATCATTGCACTGCTGCAGCCAGGGCTGGACTGAGACAAAAAAATGGCCCTGGCATTTTTGCTCAGATCGGCCCACCACAATCGGTCGGACACCACCCACCAGAGTATTACAATTATTTGGTAGAGTTATTAAAAGTACACTTAGTAAGAGTAGGATTTCTAGATGGACAATGTGCTCCATGATATAAAAGCTAACCCTTAGAACGTGGATGTAGAATACTGATAATTCTATAAAGAATTTTTTCTCATTTATTTTTTTTCAATGAAACAGACAGCAGAAAAACTATAATTTACAATTACAAATATACTTTGTTTTAAAGAGCACAAACCCCTGTTTAAGAATCAAACATTTACCTCTCATTGTTTAGATACTCCCCATTAAAAACAATGAAAAAGAAAACTATACTACCAAATTACTCACAAAAAACGTCCTAATAAAATGATATTCATGCTATTCACTTGCCATAAACAACCAAGTGTTCACACCAGAGTAATAGGGTACAAGAGCTACAAAACATAACTTTTTATAGCCGAAAAGTGAGATCTAGTAGACCATCATCACGACTAACAGCTATAAATAGACACCTATAGTCTCGTTGTGAAATAAACACATCATCAGTAATATTACATTATAATAACCTGAATTTTTTATTTTATTTTTTTGAAAAATCAAATTGCATCATTTCAGGTTTTTCTATGAGAAGGGCCGTTACTGCATAAGTGAACTCTGATAGCTATAAGGGCACTGCTAACTACAAAAAACAGTGCAAAATAACTTTTGCTGTGCTATTTGACTTTAGCTGACTGAGTGACCAGTGCAGTATAGGTGACAGTCTGATTTTATAATAACGACGACAATTATGTTGTCTTATAATATTCATTCAAGCATCATCGTCGTCGTCGTTGCATCATGAGTCCATCGCTGTTAATCATGTAACTACCCTGCTTACCGCTTCTATTATACTCTCCTGCTTACTCTTTCCATCATTGGCTTCACTGCTCTTCTGCCTTACAGGTCTCCTCCATGTTCTTCTATGTTCACCTGTTTTTGCACGTCAGGTAGCCTACTGTAAGTTTGGAAACTGAAGCTATAGTAACCGCACTAAACATGCCTGTAATTTTTGCACGTTGAGGCATCAACCTCTAAATCTTTTTTATTTTATTTTTTTTGCCCGCAACTTCTCCGCACCCCCCTTGCACTTGCACTTTTGTTTCTCCATCCTCCTAATCCACGGATGTTCTGGCGAAACAGAGGGGACGGGGTGGAGTCTGTTAAGAGATGTGATTGGGCCAGCCCAGTGTCAGTATGGAAAATGAACCAATGGGCCGCTGTCCCTGCTTTATGGGCCGGTCGTTGGCCAATTTTATGTTTATTAAAAAAAAATCATATCATATAGCGGCCCCGCCCTCAAGTGCGTCGGCCCACTGGGCATTTGCCCGGTATGCCAGATTACCAGTCCAGGCCTGGCTGCAGCCATGATTCCTTGATTTTTACGCCTGAATGAGAGTATAGTTCCTAGCCATATCAGCCTAGAAAATCACAACATTTTCCGTTGGTCTTAGTACACGATTTATACAGAAGAGTCAAGTTTTAAATAGGAAAAATATCAAAACTCTTTGGTCAGCGCGATGCTAACGGTCTAATCAGATTCAATGAACTATGCTAAGCTATGCTAAAAGTGGTACCGCCAGACCCGGAGATCGGCTGAATGGAATCGGAAACGGTAAAACTCAACTGTTTAACTCTAGGGGAGTTGGAAAATGAGCCTATTTTCAAAAAAAGTGGAGTGTTCCTTTAAATAATGATTTTATCAATTATATTTATAGATACTCTTATGATTACTACTATCCATAATTTGGCACAAAAATGACAAAGATATGAAAAAGATTCAGCAGATATTTTATTGCTTTATTTGCAAAAAATATATTTTAAACCATTTCTTAAGTGTCCTGTATGAGGCAGCTGCTACAAATATACTGAGGTAATTTGCTTTAATACTGCTTTACTGCCAGACAATATCACAATTACCAAAGATATACAGTCCTTGAGCTTCTCAAAAGCTAAAAAAATCCAGAAGATGACATTCATAAAGAGTAAAAGATATGTATAAAGAACAATATAGAGATTTTTAGCATTCCTTCAAATAATAGTTTGGCCCACCCAAAAATACATGTACAGTTTTTGTTCAAGAAAATGAACATGTGGACTTTCTCAGGAAGAATTTGAGATCTCTCATTACCGTGTCCTCAGCTGTGTAGAACACTCTTGCCAACAGTGTTGCAGAGGTAGATGGAGAGCTGTGAGAGAAGAGGAAGAGTGTCTTTCTCAGGTTCTTCTGAGGCAAGGATATGAGGATGGTCTCTATATATTCACTTTGGATTTTGGCAAACTGGAAGCTAAAAAAAAAATTGTAGTAGTTATTGTATTAAGGTTTATTGTTTGTTAGAAGGGTATGAGGAAAGCATGTTTAACTTACATGTTCCTCTTCTTCATCCTGAGCTGCACTGTCACCTCAGTCACCACTGCCATCATCATCCTCCTCTGGCAGCTGAAAGGTTGAATTACATTGTTACAAGTTGCATTTTTACTTTTGAAAGCAGTCTCTTCTACTTACCAAGGCAGCATTTGATGAAAAAAAAAAAAAAATACAGTAAAATAATAATACTGTGAAGTAGTTTTACTTTAATATTCTAAAATAGTTTTACTATTAACTGTTTTCTATTTTAATCTATTTTTAAAAGTAAGTTATTCCTGTGATCAAAGCTGAATTTTCAGCATCATTAACTCCAGTCTTCAGTCAGTGTCACATGATCCTTCAGAAATCATTCTAATATGCTGATTTGATGCTCAAGAACACAAAAAAAATGAAGCAGCACATTTCAAAAGAAATGTCCAAGCATCAATTCAGCATATTAGAATGATGAAAGATCAAGTGGCACTGAAGACTAGAAAAAATATGCCGAAAATTTTCCGTCAATGGAATAAATTAAATTTTGCAACATCTTCCAAATCTCAATATCTTTGACTGGCAGTGTACATTATTACATTTAGATAATAAACAGTGCACAAATTCTCAGAGAACTTACATTTTAACGATTACTTCCCTCACTGCTGACTCCTTCAAGCTGGGGACACACTGAACGACTAGAAAAAACATTCTAAGACTGAAATCAACACACTTAAAAACTGTTTCCTTCGACTGAAGTTGATTTAAATACTTACAGATTATAAACAGACTGAACACAACTGGCTCTGACTCCACGTGTTTGGGCAAGATCAGTTGAAAGTATCAAATTACATTTATAATCGGCCTTACAGTCATTAAGTGTGCCCTGGCTTTAATCGTTGTTGTAGCCTCCTCAAAAATACATCTTTCTGTACACGAAAGCAAGAAAAAAATATTTTAAGAAAAAATACAGTAAGGGCATATTTCATGTAGCCTAAATGAATTGTGATTATGACGGTTTTTTTTTTGTTTTTTTTTTTTAATTTTTGATATTTTGAAATCATTAAAATATCATGTATATATTGTAAGTTACAACATTATTTGTTTTATCATGACATGAATTAATGTCGTTCCAAACCTGTTAAGACTTTCGTTCATCTTCAAAACACAAACAAAGATAATTTAATGAAATCTGAGAGCTTTCTGTCCCTCCATTGACAGTCTACACAACTGCCACTTTGATGTTTAAAACAAAAGTTCATACAGACCGTAAATCTAATCTAATGAATACTGAGGGGTTTAGTCCAAATTTTCTGAATAAACTTGATCACTTTATATAATGAACAAATTTAATACACAAGTGCATATACAAACAAGTACAGTTGAGCTTCCATTTATGTTCGCTAATTAATGTTTATATGTGAATAAAAGTCTAAACTCAAACTGTATATTGCATTAAGCGAACAAGTCTCTTTGAAGTTCAAGTTTGGACTTAACTGCTCCATTCATATGGATCACTTTTACAATGTCTTTATGAACTTTTTGAAGTGTCAAAGTGTTAGTTGCATGGTCAGTAAATTGAGGGAGACAACTCTCAGATTTCATTAAAATATCTTCACTTATGTTTCGAAGATGAACAACACATTCTTGCATGTTCGGAATGACATAAGGGCGAGTCTTTTTTTTTTTTTTTTTTCATTTTTGTGTGAACTAACCCTTTAGGCAGGCGTACACTTTGTAAGTTCGAACACTCAGTAGTTTGTGAGCCTTTGCATACAAGTTAGTTAACCCGATAATCATGTCAAAGCAGTTGGTACATTGCACGACTGCACTACACAGCTCTTCTTTGTTTTAAAAACAGACTTAACATTTATCTATTATGGGTCCTAATTAGGAGATGATGAGCACATTAAGCTTTGTGCCATGCGGTTTATATTTATCAAGCAGTAAAAATGCTCCTTTCAACGCCCAAAACAAGAAGCTTGCGGATGAGATGATGAGGGGAAGAAGATTTTGGATTGTATATGATAGTTGAATTGATTCGAACAGTTTTAATCGAACGGATTTTAAAAAAGCTTTAATCATGCCCTTTGAATCCTAATGAAATGCCAATCGGCCAATTCATTTCAACTAATGTGGTTACATGTGACTTTTTATTCCATCTGTGCTACTAGTCTGATTAAAGTCTGATTATTAGAGCCCATGTAAACACAGCTAATGTTGCTGCTATAGCTTCAGATTTTAAAAAGTTATAGGGTTGCCAAGCAGCCTATGTAATGTGATTGTGTATAATTTGGGACTATACAATAGCTGCATTTACATGGACCCTAATAATTAATTTGTAATCGGACTATATTGCACAGTCGAATTAAAGGGATAGTTCACCAAAAAAATGAAAATTCTATCATCATTTACTCACCCTCAGCTTGTTCCAAAGCTAGATAAAATATTTTAAAGAAAGTTTGTTACCAGGCTGCTTTGGGCCAACATTGACTTCCATAGTAGAAAAAAAAAAAAACAAAACTATGGAAGTCAATGGTGGTTTTTAACAGAAGAAATGTATACAGCTTTGGAACAAGCTGGAAAGTCTGTAATTCTGGACAGACAGTGCATTTTAAAATATCAAATCCGATTTCTAAATAAATGTACACATCAACTATATTCAGATTCATCAATCACAATGATTTCATTCTGAATTAAATGAAAAGTGTAAATGTATCAAATAGTAAAATTGCTGACCCCTCAAATTCAGAATTATTAACATCTCCTTGTCTCTGTGAGTAATTGACTTGTGAAATTCAACCCTGTGAATTACCTGTTTGTCCTCCTGAGCCTTTTAACGAGAAGGCTGCTTTTATGGCTGGATGCTGATTGGCACATATTTTGACCATATTCTCACATCCAGGACAACAAAAGGATCAAGCAGACCTGAAACAAATGACCCATGATTGAAATCACTTTAAATCCATTTAGTCTTACCTAAGTGATATTGGAAAAATGAGGCATAGTTGTTACCCAGTATACGCTGCTTCTCCTGGAACATGGTCTGCATGATGAATGATCTCTTGATCCTGGATCCATGCAGTCCACCTGGAGATTATCTGAATGATATGTGGTTGTATATAAAGGGTAATTAATGACTGAACGTTACATACATACCGATAGCAGCAATATTAGTCCAGGACCTTATATCTATTGGTACTGAATAAGTCAGAAATTAATTTAATACCCAGCATGCGCATTGTTGTCTTGTTGTTGCTGCACAGGCTGTCTCTCCTCCAGCTGCTGAAAATGAAAAGTATGTTAGATTTATTCGAATGAATAGACCCACACATAACGTTATCGTTAAACCAGTAAGTGGCGACAAACGAGAATATTTTGTTATAAACAACTTTAAATCATTGATTTGTCTGGTTCATTGTCATTACAAAGAATTTAAGTAAACAAATCGTGAAGTAATTAACCGTGTCTGATTAATCGTTTTATACAGATTTTATTGGATTTTCATTATGGTTCATATGAGCTTCAGGGAGGCCAGGCAGGGTCTAAAATTAACAAACACTCTACTACAGATGCCGTTTAACGAATATAAGTGATTATTCTGCCGTTTATAGCATTAAACAGTGAACGTTACACTTAAAATAACTAAAAAAATATATATATATAAAACTGCGTATCAGATTTTAACGTTACCTCAGACCGCCTCAAGGGGACAGCGCTCGTGCGCACATTAACCAAACGTAATTTATTTATGAAATACATTTAGAAAACCAAAAACACTGCACTAACATTACTCATCACAAGTGATATTTAGTGTCACATGGGCAAAAACGATGAATAAAAGCACATTTGTAGGGCTTACCTTTTACTCCGTGTCCGTCTGCTGGAAGTCGACCGTTACAAAAGTCCGTTTGACTTGCTCGTTTAAAATTTCGAATTTGTCTCGCGCGTGCCCCATCCAATAAATCTCCTACATTCACACAAACAACGTATAATATAAACATGTCCATAACTTGTGGCGCTCTAACGGTTACACAGAACAGCATGCATCTTGCGGAAGAACATTGTAGCCGGAGCTACTTCTCTGTTTATGTCGATGACAAGTCACGCAGGTATTTGTGCTACTCCGCAGCGGTTCATACCAGACTAGTCTAAAATAGTCCGAATATAAACACTATCTAGGTTTACCATAATGATTCAGGGTCCAACAAAAACACGGTTTAGAAAATGTATTCATGTTGTACATTTCCATTGTATAACTTTTGTAAATTTTGAACACAAAAAGTTACATATCTGGAAAGTTATCAGGAGACCAATGGACCACGTCGCTACAACGTTTATGGCGTTCGGACGAGGTCAAAAATATGACGTTGCAACTTGCACTCGTCTCACTGAACGTCTCACTGACGTCTTAATTTTTTGCTATTAAATCCATTCATTTTAAGACGCAGACGAGGCGTAGACGTCACGCAGACGTCACGTAAATCACGTGTGGCAGTGAAGTGTCGAGTCAGACGTTCACGCGTGATTCACGTGTAGCAGTGAAGTTATTTATTTATTTTTTCGCTAACACGTATCAGAACACGGTCCTCACACGGCTCAGTGCAGTGTGTGAGCCAATGCAGTATTTATGGCGCTCCCTTTGTGTCATTTCTTTCCTAACCAAGCTAAAAGACGTGTTAACGTGCGTGTGGAGAACGTCTGCACGTCTGCCCGTCTGAACGCAATACTTAACGTGCCTTGGCTAATTTAAAAATAGCGCTCCTACTTTTATGCTTGTATGATGGATTAATAAATGACTAACTAACTAACTGTATTTTTATATGTAGGCTATTTCTGAAATGCATTTTCTGTAAAGCTGCTTTGAAACAATATGTATTGTGAAAAGCGCTACAGCCTACAACTAAATTTGAATTTAACTGAATTGAACGGACTTGTCTTACTTGAGACACTGTTCGAACAGTAATTTAAGCTATTATTAAATTAGATTAAGTAATTTTCAGCAGAGAAAATCACATTAATAGATAGGCTACATAGGCCTAGCTTTTAACATCCTCAAAGGATATTAAGAAAATACTATTTAGGTTTGGATACATTAAAAAAAAAAACTAATCTCAACAGTAAAAAGCTTTGAATGTATTTTGAAATATCAATTATGCACGAGCTTGCATGGGAATAGGAAATAGGCTATATAGGCTCCAATAATAATTTAAAAAAAGCTAGTAGAGTGGATGCATTACTTAATTATATGTTATAAAAATCGTTCTATGAACTTCTAGTAACCTCATTTAAACCGAGTTGTAAATGCTGAAATGAAAGGAGGCTAAATAAATATTATACTAAATATCAATATAAAATTGCCAGTAGATGGCGCCAAGGCCCTGTTCTATAGAGAATACTGGTTGATGTTCAACCTATTCTTTCAAAAACACAAATATATATTTAACACCCACACAACTACTTCTTTCAGACAATTGCAATTGTTCTGCTGTGGCGCTGTTTGGAACTGTATTTTCATTGACTATTGTGTGAAATGCCAGTCATTAATATATTGTTTATTTACAGGCATTCTGGTTTTCTAAAAACTGTTCATTACAGAAACATTCAAACACATATGTATAAATTTGTGTTTTACTTGGTATTTTTCCTCAACTTGTCTCAGTTGGCAATTAATTTTCATTATATTTAAATATATATATATATATATATATATATATATATATATATATATATATATATATACACACATATTTCTGTTACTCAGAAGTGAAACATTATGTGAATTTAAAGTGGCTGCGATACAAATAGAAACTGGGTATAGCCTAAATGTATGTGCTGATGTTGGTTCCTATGACATGCTATTTTAACGTTTTAATTTTTCATTTCACTAATAAAGGAGAATGTAAAGCATTGAATCAACCAGGGGTGCGTTTCCCGAAGCGAACTATGGTCGCAAGTTCCGTCGTTACCATTAGAGTTCAATGGGACTTACGACCATAGTTCACCAACGATGCTTTCGGGAAACGCACCCCAGGTCTCTGAAATAGCTCAGAGGTGCATCTCATGAAGCTTCATTTGACAAGCATATATTGACAGAGCACAACTCAGTGTCACACATTTAGATAATAGAAGAACAACACAGAAACCAACAGTGTCAACAGCCGTGAAGAAGAGGAGTAATAATGTGTGGTGGAAGGGTACGGAGGCAAAAGAGTGGAAGAGTTAAGATTATAGCCGGGGAATCGATATTGGTCTTATGAATGTGACCAAAACAGCAAGGAGACATTTTAATTGTTTATTAATAAAGTAATGTTTTCTGAATCAGTGTCGACTGCAAAGATGAAGCTGACATTGACTCTCATCATTTCCTCATAGTGGATGCGCTTAGAGAGAGAATGCACATTTCATTCGGTTTATTCTACATAAACAGAGTAGCCTATTTCTTTTCGTTTTGAATTATTTCGTTTTCGTTAAAGTAGATATTTCATGCTTTCTATAGAGATATTTCTCATGTCTCTGAGGCAAGCAGCCGCTGAGTTTCGGTTTATTCATGTAAGACGCGTTCCAGTTCACGCGCCAGTGATCGCGCCCGCGCCTCCATGTCATGATTATATTGTCTACTATAGTTACTTCTTATTTATTACATCCAGGCAATTGGTTGATGAAACCAATTGCCTAGAAAAGAGCTATATACTATTTTTGGCAGCTGTTACAGAAACATTTTTACAAAAAAAATCTGATTTAACTTTGAGATTTCAAGTATTAGATATAGCTTAGATATTTGCAACACTACAATGACACTAATAATTCTTAATTTTTGATAGAAATGCAAAATCAATCGCGTTTGGTCCCATTTATGTATACACGTTTACCTCAGATTTCATTATATAGAATATAAACTGTGCTGTACACAGGGTTTCATAATTACCAGGGTCAGACAATGTAGTTTACTAGGGGGAACGTGGGCATGCTCCCCCGAGAAAATTTAGATTTCCCTGGTGTACTTATGTGCATTTTTAGGACGTTTTACGGCCAACAAATTGGATAACAATAGCTTTAAAACCATGTCAACAAATACATGCATGCACAGTTTTGAGGCAGCTTTAATCGCATGTTTGGTAATTTCATGACTTAACAGAACACCGACGGCTATTGCTCGTAGTTTCTTTTGCGCTTTGTTTAAGCTATAATAAAGTAATCATGCAGCGCGCGCCGGCGCATTTGCGCATGCAGTTCTTGAGTGCGCGCCACGAGCACAGTATAACGGCTGATTGGACAGTCATGTTCATTTTTCTGAGTTTTACTAACAACATCTGACCGCAGTTTACTGTTGCTCAACTGAAGCTCACTCGTTGTCACCTGCACCTTTTCCGCGCTTGTTTGACTTGCGCCTGGCGCTGAGGCAAAGTCGGATAATGCGCGTCTAAAAAGTGTCCCGTTTGTTGTGGTCGTAAAGAGACAGTTCTATATAAACGCAGCATTTTATTTAAAAAAAAAAAAGATTTATATTTTTGGTATTTTATATGCTCTGTTGGTGGTTTGTGGAGTAGCATCACCCAGGGGGGATATTTTTTTATATAATTCAGAAAAAATAATTTAGCAGAGGCAGGGATACATAGACCAGAAGGGGGAAATCCCCCCCGTCCCCCCCTACAAATCTTACCCTGTATATATATATATATATGTGTCATTGTGATATAAGGAATATAAATATAAATTGTAGCCATAGTTTAAATCTGAAAATACTGAACACTTATATTGACAGCATGACTAATCATTTTGAATCTTGTTTGAATCAACATCCTTTTTGATCATGGAGTATAGGCTATGACTGCATGGGCTACATTTCATAGAGTGCCCGGCTTTATAAAAACTTTAGTGTAGCTCTATTAAATGGAACGTTTATGTTAAACAATTTTAATTATAAGAATAGGAGTAACCGGCAATCAGAAGTATGCTAATTATTTTAGTTTAAAATCTAATAAGCTTTAAAGTGGTTTCTGAATGGTTAATTAATAATAAATGCAGTATCTATAAATGAACTTGAGGCATGCAGACCGGCTGCTGCAGGGCTTTAACAAATCTTAAACAAACAAATAATGATATGACCCTGAGTAAACTGCCAAAATAAGATTATGATAATGTCTATAACAGTAAATGTATGAGAAAATAAGGAAAATTAGGCGGGCAGACGTTCAGACGTGCAGACGTTCAGACGGGCAGACGTTAAGACGTGCAGACGTTCACACGTAATCCACACGTTAACTTCTAACGTGACGCCGCCGTCACGTCTGTAAAGATCAACAGCTACACGTTATTGACGTGTCTACGTGACGTGATGTTTGCGTGTACGTCTCCATATAAAACAAATGGAGACGTACACGCACGTATACACGTGTGTTATCCGTAGTGCTTGTCAGTCTCGTCACCGAATGGAACATTTGGAGCGCCATAGTATTTACCTGCACTTCATTCACTGCTCTCAATGGACGTGACATCTCAGTCTGAATTGTAACGTGACGTCTGCGTCTGACTTTTTTTTAATTTTTTTTGTCAGTTTTTAGTGCAACTTTTCCCCGGCAAACTCAATATACATTAATTACGTGCATATTAAATATACATATATTAATATATAACAATTTAGACTTTTTTTTTTTTTTTTTTACTTTTTTAAATTGTAAAAGTATAAAGATAACATAAAAAGTATAAAGCCTAAAAGCGAAGTTTGTGTTGCTCTTAGGTATACTCATGTCGTTTAGTTTAATGAAATCCGTTTTGAAATTTTTTACATTTGGGGGTTATTGTTTTTTTTATCTTTTTACATTTTTAATATAGCCTACATGCTTGATGGCCAACCCATCGATCGCAATCAGCTGCTAGATCTGAGACTGTTGCTGTAAATAATAATAAAATACATGGAAAAATGCATTATGCCTGATTAATGTTCAGTTTTTCAAGCACCTCTCTTCTTATATTTTACATTTAAAATATAAATTAGGATTCTGGCACTCGCTCACCAATAGATGGCGTCGTTGGCCCATGTTTAATTCATTTTATCCGACAACAGAAATAAATGATTGGGTGCTCATACAAGTATGTAAATAAATAAATAGTTTCAGTAGCCACAAGAAGAAAAGAAAACAGATAAGTTAACAAAGAAGTCATGAATAGAAGTAAAAACTACTGGAAAGAATTCTAGCAGCTGCATTATGGACTAACTTTAACTTGTTTATTGAAGATGCAGGACAACCAGATATCGTTGAGAAAAGATAAGTTTTTTTAAGCTTTATGATCAGTGGATTGTGTACCAAACAAGAAAAGATTAATTGAATAGGCTATATAAAGGTGTCCGATAGAGACAAAAATGATATCTCGATATTTTCTGGGATTTTTAGCCATAACCATAATCAGACTATATTTTAGCTGAGTCTGTCTTTCTCTCTCTCTTTCCCAAACACAGCTGATGTGCAGCCATTACAATATTTCAGTTTTGTTTTTAATGGCAAGGTGGTCAATTTCTTTTCGTTTCTTTAGTTAATTTAGAAATATTTTGGGAACATTCTATGTTTGTTAAAATCAAGTTTTTTTTTTTAAGGAACAATGAGCGGCCAGCCGCAGGAAGCGCAATGAGCATATGTTTGATCAATTTAGCCTTCTTCACAAATCAACACGACTTGCATAAAATAATATTTATGGATGAGAAAAAAGAAAAAAGAAAAAAAAAACATGTCATGCATTTTACCATACTAATTAAAAAAAAAATTACCCTAGATAAATGTGCACTACTGATTAAAATAAATAAATAAATAAATAAAAACAAAAAATAATAATAAAATGTGCTCGCTTTTGTCTTTTGAGGTGTAAATGTTTTATAGTATTCTAACAGATCGCCTGTCAATCACTTTGGCGAAACTATAAATCTAAATATTACAACTCCAAAATAAAAGATTGCAAATATTGTTTATTTTAGTAAAATTAGCCCATAATATAGCAGTGTTTAAACATTCGTTCTTTTGGTGTTGGTCTAGAGACTCCTAGTGGTGAATACATGCTAGAACAACTTTTTTATGATTTCTTCAAAACATCCGTGGATATACTTCGGTAAAGTTGGTTTTATATTCGCACATTCAGACTTCTGATAAATTCAGGCTTTCCAATAAATGTGCAATAAATTAATGTTTGCAAATTTTAAGCAGCGACATGATATTGACAACCAACGATTGTCAACTTACAACATTTTTCACAGTCGATCAAAATAGGCAAGCATTGTTTTAATGGCATATTTACTTGTGAATGTCCACTGAATGTCCAATATAGTGTGATTAACAAGGCTATTGAATACGGATGTGCGAATGTGCGAATATAAAACCAACTTTACCGAAGTCGTGGATATGTGGAAGAAGCAATTGCATACAGAATTTTTTATATCATTTGTATAAATGTTTACTTTTTGGAATAAAAAGCTATACATAAGAAAGGTAAAAAGCACTTAATTGCTAATTAAACATAATTGATGATAAGTGTAAACAATAATAGAGAATGAATAGGTATAATAAAGCTCTAATTAGTGTATGGAATGTGCTGGAAACCCTTGCAGCAAAGCAGACGTCACGTAGACGTCACGTCCAGGCAGTCGAACTGTAATGTGGCAGACGCAGACGTCACGCTCGGCAGACGCAGACGTCACGTTCGGCAGACGCAGACGTGACGTTCAGTGAGACGAGTGCATGTTGCAACGTCATATTAATGAGCTCGTCCGAACGCCATAAACGTTCTCGGTGGGATTAACCAGCGACGTCTTTTGAGAACGTGCCCGCGACGTTTCTTGGAACGTTAGCCAAGATTCTTAAAAAAAAAAAAAAAAAAAAAAAAGGAACTTTACCACGACGTCCTCACAACGTTGTCATTCAGTAAACCTCTTGTTCACAAACATATGAATAATCACAATTTATTAAGTAAAATGTTAGGTAGTTTTGCTGGCAAATATTTTATGAATATGTAGGTATATCTTAAATATAAATAAAACTATGTCGATTCATTTAAAAAGCTTGAATCAATTAAATTTACTCATAATATCCAAATGCCATATTAACAAACATAATGTTGGCTTAATGCAATATCTGGAAAGTTATCAGGAGACCTATGGACCACGTCGCTACAACGTTCTCCGTGGTATTAACCAGCGACGTCTTTTGAGGACGTGCCCGCGACGTTTCTGGAACGTTAGCCAAGATTCTAAAAAATGGAACATTACCACGACGTCCTCACAACGTTGTCATAAAGTAATGTCATCCTGACCAAATGACGACTAACTGACGACGTCGTCACAACGTACTGTGTTTGCTGGGGACACACTTCCCAAAGCGTTTAACACTGACACCATTAGATAGCAAAACTGTTGACACACACCAGTCAAAATCTGAGAGAGAGCTGAATGAATAATTTACAGGGGTTTTAAACTTACACAGTACCAGTGAGGGAAATTTCACTATGTACAGTAAACTGTAGCATGTTGTACACCCTCAAGCCATTTGTTATACTTTATTTTGCAGAACTGAGAAATGACATGTCTTATGTCAGAAGACCAATACACTGCTATAGTACCTTATTTACTGTAATAAAATTTGGCCAAATGTGCAGAGGATGCTGAATTTAGTTTTACTGTAATTGACAGTATACTGTATTGTGGTGCATACCAAGTTCATACATATCTACAGCCAGATCACTTTACAATAGTAAAATGAAAAAAATAAAATAAATCATTGCTGTATTTTACTGTATCTGTAAATGTATTTTTGTGTGGTAGACAGTGAGCTGCAAAATAATTCCTGAATCCCAGTAAGCGGTATTTTTGTTACAGTGTTACATGAATTGATCTCACTAGTGTTCACTGGGCAGTGCAGTAGTCTGTGTATTTGTTAAGTTTTGTGTGTCATCTGAGGCCAAAGTTTGATTTGTCAGACAAGAATAAGTTTTTGACTAAAACATTTTATTTTGACCTGGAATTTTGAGGTTTGTACAAGTTGGTGCAGAGGTTTGAGATTGTGTTCATAGTTGTGAGAAAATGTTGAATTGTTTCTTTTCAACTAGATTAAAAGTTTGAAAGACAAATTTATGCTGGCTTGTCATAAAGCCAACTTAAAGTCTTGTTTAAAAAACATAAATAGTTTGGTCAGTTAGGCCAGAATATAGATGTTCTGGGTGATTGCTAAAGTGTTGCTAGGTGGTTGCTAGGAGATTCTGGGTGGTTGCTAGGCTCTTGCTGCAATTGCTGGGGTGTTGCTAGAGTATGTAGTTGATAGGCTGTTCTGGGTGAACACACACAGACATTCCCACCTCTGTTAATAACAGAAAAAAATGTTTGCAAAAAACAAGTTTTTGTTGTTCTTTAACTTGCACTAAAACATGATTTTTGCCATTGAAGTAACCTGTGTAATATAAATAAAACTGCTCATCTCCTTTAGTGATACAAGGGCAGACTAATTTTAAATCTGTTGATGTTTTTCATATAGTGCCTTTATTTGGTGCAATGATGGATATTGAAATCTTGTTATTTATTTTGGTAATGCAATGTTTGTGAACACAATTGTATATGTCAGGCCATAAATCTCCAAAAACTATGCATGGGCGCTTGCTTTGGTGTTGCCACCCCTCATAGACCTCATGCCACCCCTTTGCCACCCTATAAATACTTTTCTAGATCCACCCCTGATTACATAGGCTAAAAATGTGCATTTAGCAATACCACATATACCACCCATTTACCAGATTAGTTTTAAAAAATACTTAAAATTTAAGAGAATGGTGGAGTCCACACCAACGACAAAGAAAAAGAAAAACAATATTGCTGCAGTCACTTTCGAAACAATTTTCTTCCAGCTGATGAACAACAAACATTGATAATAAAATTTTGATAACATTGAGAACAAAACATATGTTCAGACATACCTGGACGCATTGCAGTAATGAGAAATTCAGCTGAAACTATAGGAAAATACAAAAATAATTCATTTATATGTTGAAATTACTCTTTGTTCAGTGTAGAGAACAATATTGTCTTTATTATGATGTTTTTATATATTACTAAAATGCATGTTTAATATTTAAAGTCATTAGTGTCGTGGTGTTTTAATGGTTTCGTGAGAATTGAAATGTATTCCCATACATTTCAATTGTTTGTTCATTACGGATGCAATGTCACGCCAACTGGGTCGGGGATCTGACGGACACAAAATCTGTTGTAGGGTTCTATACTTAATACCATTAAGTTTGGCTCATAACATTCTCTTGAGGCTGGAGTAAACAAAATGACTTTTGAAAACTGAACAGATTTTAAAAAGCTGGGGAGCAGTTGGGGCCGGTTAGAGAGTCGGACTTGTAACCCGAAGGTTGTGGGTTTGAGTCTCAGTACCGACAGGAAATGTAGCTGGGGGGAGTGAATGAACAGCGCTCTCTTCCAATATGTTCATGGTGTGTGTGTGTGCACTTGGATGGGTGAAATGCAGAGCACAAATTCAGAGTATGGGTCACCATACTTGACCTCACGTCATGTCACATCACATCATACACTTAGTGACTTTGTAAATGGTTACAGAGAGAAAAATTGGGGCATCAGTGTTGATGAAGCTACTTTAAAAACTGTAGCTTTCAAAGCTACAAACCACTCATAATTTAAAGTAGTTCAACTCCAGACAAGCTGCCTGTAACGAGGTTAGTAGATATGGGAAGAAGGAGGCGGGAACCGGCGAACATTCAACAAAACTTTAATATAAAGTAAACAAACAAAACGAAAGTAATGCCGGCAGACCCTCGCGGACGTTTGCCGGCCACACAAACATAACAAAACATAAAATAAAGTCCAGGCCTGGTCCTCTCTCGTCTTTCATTGTAGTCGCTCCTCCTTTTATGCCTCCGGAGCTCCTCCGTGAGAGACTCGAGGCCGGCACGCCTCGCAGGTGACGCTCATTATCACTCGCGTCACCGGCCTCGCGCCGTTCCCTCACGGCTCTCGCCCGCCCTGCTCGTCACATACCCCCAACGCCCCTCGCAGGCCGGGGGGTACCTCCGAGACTGCGCTCTACTCCCCCCCGGGGCCTGTCTCGGCGGCCGCAGCACCTGGGGGTAAGGACAGACGAGACGAGAGAAAGGAGACGGAAGCAAGGGGAGCGACAGGACGAGAGAGGGGAGAGAGGAAAAAGAAAAAAAAATTCTTGGTCCGGTTCCCCGACACACTGCCGCTTGGTCCTCAGCCTGCCGAGAGGCTCTTCTTCGCGGTGCCATGCGGTGGCACTGGACGCTCGGTGGACTGCCCGATCCTCGACCGCCTCCTGGCGGCCGGCGATGGCTCCTCCGACTGAGGGCAGCCGGCAGCGAGTCCCCCGTTCCCTGCTCCTCCCCTTTATGGCGGACGGCAGCAGGCTCCGGCCCACGGCGAACGGCGGCGACTCCTCCGCTCCCTCTTGGACGGCAGCCACCCCACCTCGTCCCAGGGGCACGGCCTCGAGCTCTCCGTCCCACCTTTCACTAGGCTCCAGTACCACCGCTTCGGGCAGCCTCTCGCGGTCTTCACTCCCGCGCTGCCCGAACTCCGCAGCACCGCGATCCCCCTCAGCAGCGAGGGCTCTCCGACAGCATGTCCCTCCTTCCTCCCGGGTTTCGGCACCAATGTAACGAGGTTAGTAGATATGGGAAGAAGGAGGCGGGAACCGGCGAACATTCAACAAAACTTTAATATAAAGTAAACAAACAAAACGAAAGTAATGCCGGCAGACCCTCGCGGACGTTTGCCGGCCACACAAACATAACAAAACATAAAATAAAGTCCAGGCCTGGTCCTCTCTCGTCTTTCATTGTAGTCGCTCCTCCTTTTATGCCTCCGGAGCTCCTCCGTGAGAGACTCGAGGCCGGCACGCCTCGCAGGTGACGCTCATTATCACTCGCGTCACCGGCCTCGCGCCGTTCCCTCACGGCTCTCGCCCGCCCTGCTCGTCACACTGCCCTTCTGAAAAAATAGTCATCTACATTACAAGTTTCTAACAAATGCAACATTAAAGGCCTGTTTTTTTTTTTTATTATGCAGTTATCACATTACAAATTTGATTAATGAAATTAGTATTTAAGTTTGAAGGCATTCTCTATGATTCCCATTACATGCTGCGAGATGCTGAGAAACACAATGCTACATACATACTCAGAAAAAAAGCAAAGCAAAATTCCACTACAAATAACCATCTGTAATAATGTGATCAGTAATTTCATCTTTTAATTTATTTGTAGTTTTTAAAAATAAAATAATTACTTTTTTTTTCAACAACAAAACTCTTTGACTCTGATCTAAGAAGTGTTGGGCAATGTGGGTAGGCCTACATCTAGAAAAGCACATTCGTGCTGCTCTTCGTAGATTGCATTGGTCATTATGGAAATGATCCGACTGCATCTGTGTTCTATATTTTGCACATTGTCTGTATATCATGTGCAGAATTTCCACTCCTATCTGCACTGTTTAGTCTGGCCACAAATGTTTTATTTTCAATAACTTCTGTGTGACAACTTATGATAACTGCTGAATTCATGCTAGCCATAGTCCTATAACATAGCATTGCTAGCTCATATTCAAAACAAACATAATGATGATGTAGGACTTTGTGTCACTACACTTCTACTTAGTTGAAATGCTACACTTTTTTAAAGTAATGTTGCTACTCTCAAGCTAAAAATGTTGTGTAGTGTATTCCAGCCTTTCACTTTTAATCAATTTAATGCATCCTTGCTGAATAAAAGTGTTAATTTATTTAATTTATATCTAAAAATATTACTGGCCTCAAACCTATAAAAGTTTTCTATTTCAGATAAATGCTGTTCTGTTGAACTTTCTATTATATGCCTCTGTTGAAATGTTACATTATTATTATTACATTTAAAGAGTGTTGCTACTCTAAAGCTGAAAATCTGCAGACTACTGTAGCACTGACTGAAATTTTGTGTAGGGCAAAAGTCGTGTAGTGTATTCCAGCCTTTAGTAATCTTAATAAAACATGCAAAGTCATTGATGAACTGTAATTAAATGCTCCCAGATGATGTTCCTCCTGTTCCTTTTATTTGGATCTCTGCTCCCAAGTTTGTATATTTGTTGTTTTATTGAGTGGTGTTTGTTCATGGCTTCAGTTTAATCAGGACACTAGCCTTACAGAAAAATGTATGCATAATATGCACTGTACACTGCATACTACTTCCAAAAATAATAAGTAGTACGTCATCTCAAACTCCCTAAACCTCCTCATTTTTTGAAGACAATATCTGACATGAGAAGCTGAAGATGCAGAAATAAAAAAAAGTTTTAATTCACACCGAGTACCTACGCTTTTGAAAGAGGAAAGCTAAGAGAAGACCTTGAGGAAACCCGCTCAGAAAAGATTTCACTTTCACATAACGACTGAAGGGCAATTAGTGTGGAACATCTAAACAGAGGCAGCTGTGACTGAAAGCACAGGATCTATTTCCTCAAAGTTTCAATGGCCGCAGGATGGTTAATTCTGTGTTTCCATTTCAGGCCCTGCAAACACATCTGGCAGAGAATAAAATACACAGTGACAAACTACACAGAGTCTTAGACTCACAAAACTAAACATGAGCAGCTATTATCTAACATACAACATTTGCATGTTATCAAATTCCTAAAACAATTGTTCACAATCCATATTTGGTGACAACAATATTACATTTTTAACATTAGTTAATGAAATAACAACAATGAACAATAATTTTCCAGCGTTTATTAATCTAGGTTAACGTTCTTTTTTACATACATATATATATATATATATTTTAAGATTTCAAGTTGTACTAAATGATATTAGTTCCCTTTCGATATTTCACTCATACTGCGTATGGGGGAAAAGTCTCCCTTTTTCCCCGCCACTGAAGCCTTTTCAATAAAGCATTGTAACTGCACCGTCATTGGTTCACTCATAGACAAGTTGTTGAACCAATGGCGGCGCAGCTATGAGAAGAGAGCGCGCGCACATTTCCGCCAAAAGGGGCGGGGTAATGTGCTATATAAGCGAGCGAATCGCCATAGGCCATCAGGCCATATCGACTGAAGCGACGACCTAAGCCGCAGCCTCGTGGCACGGCAAGTAACGCAGTACTCGTTCCATATCTACTAATTGTTTTACTTATTTTTAATAATTAATTTAAAAGGTACTTGTGGCATACATTTAAATTGACGCCATGGTGTTTTTTATTTGTCTTGTCTGATTTAGATCTGTGTCCTAAACTGATACGTTGAAGTATGTCGTTTCTGTGACACTAGCGGCACCTAGCAGATTACAAAAATACAGCATATTTTGCAAACACACCTTTCACATGTTGTGCCTCCGTCGACTCAAACGTCACAAAAGCTCTTACAGATGCTTGTGAAGGCACGTCCCCACGGGCAAATATGGGCTACTCTCAATAAAAGTTCCAACATATTAGAATTACTTTTCATTGTGTTTCTAACAACGTCTAAAGAGAATTTGAACGTCTCGCTGTTACGGATCCCTTGTTTCTCTGGACTCCATATCCCATGATCCTCCTGTTCTCCACACCTGCACTCACTTCCCTCGTCAGCTTCTCATGATCACTCATCACCTGCACCTGGACTCTATTGTCAGCACTCCCCATATATTGCACTCACTCCTTTCACTCCTGGTCGGTTCTCTGTTTAAGTTAGATGTATGTTTGGTGTTCTCTGCCTTCTGTTTAATAAATGTAGTATTGTTATTGTGGAAATCCGTATCAGCCTCATCTCTACACCTGCATACCGTGACACTCGCATATTCGCTATAATCCCATTCAACGTAACTCTATTGGCAGGGGCGGCGCCAGCCGATTTTGCCGGGGCTTCAGCCCCGAATGTTTTGAGTCAAGCCCCGAATGTATTGACTGTCACTGAGCAAATATGAAACTGGACAATAGCCTATGTAAACCCCCGAAATCATAAGTTGCTTTATTTCATTGCGCTTTGCCTTACAGCATACAGCCTGTAAAAATAGACCTTAAAAATAATCTAGCCTATAGAATACATTTCTTTGCTGTCGGTAGCCTATGGGCTACACCGTTTCTTCCTGTCTGTTGAATATGCAGCAGGTAGGGGAGGAGCTAGCACAGTCAACCGCAAGAGTGCGAGACAGTCAGCGAGCAGGAATTTCAGGTTTGAGGTTTCTTAACAGTGCTCTCAAAATATAATTTTTCTAAACATATCTCTCTATTAAAATACGTTAAGCAGTTCAGTGCCGCGTTTCTACAGTATCCGACCATAAAGCAGCGCTTTCTCTCTCTCGCACATTTGCGCACGCGATCAGCTGGTGATCAAAATAAAAGCTCAATGATTTATCTTTTAAAAAGAAATGAGTACAAAAGTATTGTAAAAAAAAAGATGTTTGAACCCTTTTTAATGTCCAGGTAAGTCAATGCTGTTTCTTTGTTCAATTTGCACACTGTACATGTGTTGAAGCTCTTAATTTTGAGTTTCCAGAGTGCACCAGATTGATGCATTTAACCTTAAAATGTACAAAATTTTCTTCCGGGGGAACATGCCCCCGGACCCCCCTAGAGCTGGTACGTTCAATAAAGTTTTACAAATTACAGTGTCAAATAATGTACATTTTCTAAACAAGAATACAACAAAGGCTCCTTTCAAGTCAGTAAAGCTGTTAATAGAAAATTAAAATGTCTTTGGACAAATATAGATTTGGGCTAAGCCCCGAATGTTTACAATGTCTGGCTCCGCCCCTGTCTATTGGCCACATTTATTTACATGACGCACCCATAGACTGTGAAAAAAAGACCACACAACATACCCGGTTAAAAATGTCACTGCTCGCCACTGATATATATATATATATATATTAGGGGTGTAACGGTTCACAAAATTCACGGTTCGGTTCGATACGATACGGTGTCACGGTTCGGTTCGGTACGTTTTATCACAACTATGCAGTGTTTTCAGCCACATAACGTTCTTTAACGTTCATTCTTTCAAGATTTCAGACATTTATATACGCATAAGCACCATTAAAACAATATAGAGTTTATAAAATGCACACTGATGTCAGACATCAGTGGAAGGAGCAATAACAATCCATTCATATACAATTTGCTGATATTTATTCATATCAGACACACATAATGGGCCTAAGTAACTATAAAGTTTACTCTATTATTCTTCCAGTTCACCAGCCACTTACTTGCATATATTTCGGGAGAAAATGATGAATTCACCTGCTGTAAATCCGACTGACAGAACTCTGTGAACTGCAGCGCAAACTAAGATGGCGGCGCCCATCTTGCGTTATAGATCAAGATAAAGATCATTTATAAAGGCTTTTAAACGACAAAACACACTCACTTACACATATTTGAGGATCGGAATATCAGATAGTTGATAACATGGTAAGCAAGTTTGTGAATATTTTAAATAAACAAGGAAAAACAAAATAATAGCGATCCATCTGTCATACAGTGTTGTTGTTGCTGCGCTCGATGGCGGGCCGGAAGGTCCAAAAATATGGCTACCGACTTGTCGCGGGAATTCACTATACAATTGCCAGTAGTATGGCAAGCCGTTTTGACTTTTATTCATTCTCAGGATATGAATTCTTGATATCAACAATTCAGTTTTCACTAGTTAAAATGCTAATTCTTGATATCAGGAATTACATTTCCACTAGTAACAATGGCAATTTTTGATATCAAGAATTACATTTCCACTAGTAACAAGGTTAATTTTTGATATCAACAATTCAATTTTCACTAGTTAAAATGCTAATTTTTGATATCAAGAATTATTTTCCACTAGTAAAAACTAGAATTCTTGATATCAGCAATTTATATCCTGGGAAAGGCAATAGGCAAGCCGTTTTGACTTTTAATCATTCCCAGGATATGAAATTTTGATATCAACAATTCAGTTTTCACTAGTTAAAATGTTAATTCTTGATATCTGGAATTACATTTCTACTAGTAACAATGACAATTGTTGATATCAAGAATTAACATTTCCACTAGTAACAATGTTAATTCTTGATATCAACAATGATGTCATCACTCGCAGAAATATGTATTCTTGATATCAACATTTGAATTTCCACTAGTAAAAACTAGAATTCTTGATATCTGTAATTGTATTTTCACTAGTGAAATGTCACCATAGGCTACCATTCAAATTCAATTGTTGATATCAAGAATTGAGTTCTTACTAGTTGAAATTTCAATTTCACATATCAGAAATACAATTCTTACTAGTAAAAATGCGAATTTTTAATATCAATAATTCAGTTGTCACTAGTTGAAATGTCAGTTCTTGATATCAACAATTGAATTGCTACTAGTAACAATGTTCATTTTTGATATCAATATTTTGATTGTCACTAGTGACAATGTTAGTTTCTTATGGCAAGCCGTTTTGACTTTTATTCACATCTTAGGATATGAAATCTTGATATCAACAATTCAGTTCTTGATATCAGGAATTACATTTCCACTAGTAACAATGTAACTTCTTGATATCAACAATTTAATTCTTGATATCACGATATCAGGAATTACATTTCCACTAGTAACAATGTTCATTCTTGATATCAACTTTTGAATTTCCACTAGTAAAAACTACAATTCTTGATATCTGTAATTGTATTTTCACTAGTGAAATTTCACCATAGGCTGCCATTCAAATTCAATTGTTGATATCAAGAATTGAGTTCTTACTAGTTGAAATTTCAATTTCACATATCAGAAATACAATTCTTACTAGTAAAAATGCGAATTTTTGATATCAATAATTCAGTTGTCACTAGTTGAAATGTCAGTTCTTGATATCAACAATTGAATTGCTACTAGTAACAATGTTCATTTTTGATATCAATAATTTGATTGTCACTAGTGACAATGTTAGTTTCTGATATCATGAATGTGATTGTTACTAGTAAGAAAGCCATTTTACATATCTGAAATTATGTTGATATCAGGAATGCATTTTCAGATATCAAAAATGAACATTTTTACTAGTAGAAATTAAATTGTTGATATCAAGAACTGACATTTCAACTAGTGACAATTGAATTCTTGATATCAAAAATTTGCATTTTTACTAGTAACAATGTAATTATTGATATCAACAAAGAGAGTTGATATCTGAAATTGCTCTTGCAACTAGTGAAAATTCAATTACTGATATCTAGAAACGCAATTTTTACAGGTAAGAATAGCTAAGGTAATAAGCTAATAAATATTAATGAGATGTGGTTTTCGCATAATCCTCTGTAAGCCAAAGATGGAGGAAGAACATCCGTCCAGAGAAATGGCTCCTTTATTTTTTCGTTTAGTTAATAAAACATAAAAATTATATTATGGCTTGATTTTTCATTTTTTATTTATTTATTTTTTTGTTAAAAAAAGTAGTTTCATCCTGTTTGTTTTTATTGGCCACGGGGTCCTTCAGAGAATTAAGGGAAAAAAATGAACAAGGCATTCATGTATCATTTATTTTACCATTGACATGAACATAAGAAAAATAACCTCGTGTCGTTTTTCATGTTTATTTTTGTTTTCATTACACTTTCTAATGCATCAATGGACTATTTTTTTATTGTTCCATCCCTGACATTTACATATGGCTCTAATACAGAATGTGTCGTCATCGTGCCCAAATTCGTGCCGCAGTTTCTCTTTGATTAAAGGCCTGTGCATTGTAAAACAGTGTAATGAAATGTTATTGGCTACTGAAAATTTTTAGTGTACATTTTGATGTATTATGTACACCGACACCTTCTCATATGGGATAGCCTAATAATGAGCCGAAATATTTGCACTCTCTGTCCAATGGATGCGTAAATATGGCATGATAGCTACACTGTAATGTGCTAATAACTTGTATTATTTTTATTTATAGTAATATGTTGTCCATTAACTTGAAGTATAGGGCCACATTGGACAAGATGAATGATAAAGTCTTTTTGAACCTCTTTCCTATTCCCATTGGCCATTTTAATGTCACATTAAATATAACACTGGATAACTCGTCTGATAGTCCAGTTGCATAATATATTTGAATGAAATATGCATCTGGAATGTCTCTCAATTGTAGTGGGTTCGGAACGGAAGAGACAATGATTTAATAATAATGTAATCTTGCCCATCGGGTTATCAGCCTGTTATTATTATTGTTGTTGTTGTTGTTATTGTCGTTTTACTTTATAAAATGATGTTTACTTAAAACCTAAAATAACTAATGAATGCTTTATTCGTAAACTTTTTTTTCTGTTTTGGTAAAGTGCCTCTACTGTTCCATTACATTGTTATCATGAAGTGTTGTTTTGGTGATTGTAGTTTACAGAGCTTTTGCCTGCAAAACAATACGGAATAGAACGGAATTGTGTATGTTATGTTAAAAGAGACCAATAAAAAGGTCTCTTCATTTTAAATGTAGGCCTACAGCAATCATGTCTGGAAACTTGACAAATAATATTTTATTGGGGCATGTAAAAGGGAAAAAACAAAGAAAAAAATGATAGAGAAAAGATTAAGGTTAAAAGATTCCTTATCGTATGGCCCCCTCTAGTGGCCAACATTAATATCACAGCCTTAATCTTCCAGGTGAAATGGCTGTTTTGAATTTGATTTTACACTCACCACCAGCATAATAAATTCATAAAACTCAGCATGTGTGGTCATTTATTGTTCTCCATGTTTACAAAGTTTTTATAAGTTTGATATACATGTGTTGGTAATGAAATGACCAAATATTAATTTAGCACATTCCCAGTGTCCATAGCTGTATCCCTTCTTGACCTTACCCTAAAATCTGTCTTCTGAGTTAGAAAAAAGTGCTTCAGAGAATTATTTTAAGCATGCAGTTAAGACAATTTGATGCATTCCACATAGGCCTACACAAAAAGTAATTGGCCTAAGATTCATTCTATTTGCCCTATATAAAAATATCATTATTTTATTAATATTTTAAGCCTGTTCTCTTCTTGGATGAGTACAGTTTAAATACAGAATTCGTGGGAACAGACTGCGAAGCGTGGGCATGGTTTACAAATTTGTGGGTATAGGCGGATCGAAAAACCGATATGGTTTACAAATCTAAGCGCACAGATTGGATATTCCAAGGTACGTTTAATTTTGCACTAAGTGAAATAGCAATAGAATCTATTTGCACTAAGTGATAGAATATAATAGCAATAGAATTACACTAAGTGAAAACAGCACCATTTCTTATATGCTACTTACACTAAGTGAAAAAAGCTAAATATTCTATTTGCCCTATAAAAAAGTATTCTCTTTGCAATAAGTGCACATAGTAGTTAGATGCTACTTATAAATGGTGTCAGATAATATTTGTACATTAGTGTTGTTGTACATTAAACTATATGCAATAATAACAGACAGGGACATGCAGAGAGTTCCTCAGGGGCAGGGGCAATATATATATATATATATATATATATATATATATATATATATATATATATATATATATATATATATATATATATATATAGGTTATAGCTATATAGGTTAGGCTGCATTTATTTGATCAAAAATACAGAAAAAACAGTAATATTGTGAAATATTTTTACTGTTAAAATAATGGTCTTCTGTTTTAATATACTTCAAAATATATTGATTTATGTGAAGCAAAACTGAATTTTTTAGCATCATTACTCCAGTCTTCAGTGTCACATGGTCCTTCAGAAATCATTCTAATATGATGATTTATTATCAATGTTAGAAATAGTTGTGCTGCTTTATATTTTTTATAACCTGTGATACATTTTTTCCAAGATTCTTTGATGAATAAAATGTTAGAAAAGAACAGCATAAATTATAGGAATAAATTATATTTAAAAGTATATTAAAATAGAAAACCATCACTGTAAATTGTAATCATCTTTCACTATATTGCTGTTTTTGATCAAATAAATGCAGGAGGAGTTTATTAAGAGACTTTTTTCATAATGCTGCATAATTATCAAAAATGGTAACATAATAAAGTACTTTCTTTTCATGTCACCATTTCACCAGCCTACACTAATAGGCCTATAGGTGGCACTTGGGCTTCATTAACTATGATAGTTTCATAAAAGAGTAAACGGTGTATCAATATACATAAATACACTAAATTAATTGAGCGGTATGCTTCCATTATTGCGAATTTTGGTGCTGCATGGTGCAGTGCGTTGTAGTCAGTTTACATCCACTTTGTCAACGATGCAGTTGGACTTATAAAATGCACAAACCGCAGAAATAGGAAGTCTTTTTAATTTCTTAAGTTCGTAAGTTCGACACTTTTCGAATATCTTATTTTTATATCTTAATTTTTATTGAAGATAAATGCCTTTCCAATCTGATGGATGGGAAAAGGAAGTAGAGCGAGTTCGGCAAAAGGCGGATTCGAACCTCTGTCAATTTGCGTCAAAACTATTTTTAACGCGCCTTACCTACACTTCGACAAGCCGTTTTGACTTTTATTCATTCCCAGGATATCAATTGTTGATATCAAGAACTTAATTGTTGATATCAGGAATTACATTTCCACTAGTAAAAACTTAATTCTTACTAGTAAGAATGAAGTTGTTACTAGTAAGAATGAAGTTGTTACTAGTAAGAATGAAGTTGTTACTAGTAAGAATGAAGTTGTTACTAGTAAGAATGTAGTTTTTACTAGTAAGAATGAAGTTGTTACTAGTAAGAATGTAGTTTTTACTAGTAAGAATGAAGTTGTTACTAGTAAGAATGTAGTTTTTACTAGTAGGAATGTAGTTTTTACTAGTAAGAATGAAGTTGTTACTAGTAAGAATGAAGTTTTTACTAGTAAGAATTGTATTTCTGATATGTGAAATTGGAATTTCAACTAGTAAGAATTCAATTCTTGATATCAACAATTGAATTTGAATGGCAGCCTATGGTGACATTTCACTAGTGAAAATACAATTACAGATATCAAGAATTCTAGTTTTTACTAGTGGAAATTCAAATGTTGATATCAAGAATTAACATTGTTACTAGTGGAAATGTAATTCCTGATATCAACAACTGAATTGTTGATATCAAGAATTACATTTCCACTAGTAAAAACTTCATTCTTACTAGTAAAAACTTCATTCTTACTAGTAAGAATGAAGTTTTTACTAGTAAGAATTGTATTTCTGATATGTGAAATTGCAATCATGTCATGTTCACTGTGGTTTCACAAGGACATGAGACCTGCAGGTGACAGTTGATTGCCTTAAAACACATTGCAAACAAGTGAAATGTAAAATTTAATTAAGTAAAATGTAAATGATCTTAATTTTTACAATTCTTATGCACCCCATTAACTTATTACTATTTAGATTCATACACAATATATTCAATTCTAAAACAAAACATGATCATACACACACATTGACTTTTGCACTGGTTTAATGCAATGGATTTATACATTCCTAATAAACTGCATGTCAAGCATTTCGTCTGTCCTTTCCTACATGTTCTTGTAGTCTCTGCTTTGGTTTGCAGTGCTGCACGAGGATGATCCAGTTGGTCAGAGAAAGGAGTATGAATGCATGGTTTGCACTTACACGGAAAAGAGGAAATATGTTCTAGTGAGCAGGAGCAATCTAAATAACTAAAGATTGTGTGCCAAGTTGTTTGTTAATCATATACAGGTGTATCTGCCCTTTTTCACAAAAAACAACACTGGGAACTTTTATGTTTATTGAAGGTTTATTTAAAATAAGGAGCAAGGAAAAGCTTGCAAAATCCAAGGAGCAGAGACGGTGAGGGTACAGCGAGATTGCATGGAGTCTTCAGGATCTGAATCCCCTTTGTGCTTGTATTGAAAGCAAGATAAAAGGAGACATAACAGGACAAATTAAATATAGTAGTAGTATATAATACAGTTTTGGTATTTAGTATGATTTCCCATTTAGCCTAGTATAATATATATATATATATATATATATATATATATATATATATATATATATATATATATATATTTATTTATATATAGTGCTGCTTTTAAGCATTGTTTTTTTTTTTTTAATAAACTTCCCTCTCCCCATCAATCCAAAAATCAGCCGAGCTGACACATATAGACAGTAATACATTGTGATTCTGTTGACTGTCTATATGTGTCAGCTCGGCTGATTTTTGGATTGATGGGGAGAGGGAAGTTTATAAAAAACGAAAGTATACTACAGTATTTATTACAGTATCAGTTCACTATACTGCAGTATGCTGTAGCATTCATTAACAAAGTGTTGTAAATACTATAGGCTAATATAGACAGTATTCTACAATTTACTATAGTATGGTTCAAAAACACAATAGACTACTATTTACTATAGTATTTTTTTTTCACCTGGGTTGTATATTTAATAAGGAATAAGGATATTCTAATTTTACCACTTTCACCCACCACAAGCCCCAAAGTTATATAATCCCGTTGAGAAGACTTTTTCTCTAATTACACGACGACGAATAAAGCTGTTTTAATCTATTATCTAATCTACTATCATATAACTTCCCCTGAAACTATTTATTTAGTGAGCAATATCAGCTATCATGCTTTAATACACAAGTTAATTTGATTCAGATGTACTGATGATATAAAATCTTATTTAAACGGCTTACCTTTTAAAAGTGCATCACAAACGGTCTGTTCTGCTGTAACTCTATGGCGCGGCTGCTACCGATGATGTAGGCCTAACCGTAAAACAAGGAAAATAAATGCCTGGTTTCAATTTTTTGGATTTGCATTTGCATTGTATGGTCTGAAAACTGAATTGTGAAGCGTTTAATTTGCCTAAAAACCTCCTTTGCCATTGCCAGTTTGTCCACAGTTCACCACAGTTCTGAGCACGTAAAAACATCACGCTCTTATTTGAATATTAACAAGCAGTCGTCATTACTATGCACATATCCGAAAAGGAATTCATTATTATGCACATATCCTAAACGGAATTCATGATATCTGCAATAAGAATTTTTACTAGTGAAAATTAAATTTTAACATGTAAGAATTAAGTTACAGATAACAAGAAGTATGTTTTTTACTAGTTGTGATTTCATTTTTGATATCATAAATGTATTTCTGCGAGTGATGACGTCATTGTTGATATCAAGAAGCGTAATTCCTGATATCAACAATCAGCATTTCCACTAGTGAAAATTGCATTTCTGATATCAAGAATTGAATTGTTGATATCAACAATTCATGTTTTTAAATGTTAAAAGGGCGACAAAACCATTACAGATATCAAGAATTGAGTTCTTACTAGTTGAAATTCCAATTTCACATATCAGAAATAAATTCTTACTAGTAAAAATGCTAATTTTTGATATCATTAATTACTTTGTTACTAGTGCAAAATCTATTCTTGATATCAACAATTGAATTGCTACTAGTAACAATGTTCATTTTTGATATCAATAATTTGATTGTCACTAGTGACAATGTTAGTTTCTGATATCATGAATGTGATTGTTACTAGTAAGAAAGCCATTTTACATATCTGAAATTATGTTGATATCAGAAATACATTTTCAGATATCAAAAATGAACATTTTTACTAGTAGCAATTCAATTGTTGATATCAAGAACTGACATTTCAACTAGTGACAATTGAGTTCTTGATATCAACAATTTGCATTTTACTAGTAGCAATGTAATTATTGATATCAAAAATTACTATTTTTACTAGTAAGAACTGCATTTCTGATATGAGAAATTGGAATTTCAACTAGTAAGAACTCATTTTTTGATATCAACAATTGAATTTGAATGGCAGCCTATGGTGACATTTCACTAGTGAAAATACAATTACAGATATCAAGAATTCTTACAAGTTTTTACTAGTGGAAATTCAAAAGTTGATATCAAGAATGAACATTGTTACTAGTGGAAATGTAATTCCTGATATCAAGAACTGAATTGTTGATATCAAGAATTCATATCCTGAGATGTGAATAAAAGTCAAAACGGCTTGCCATACAGTAGCCAATGAATTTACCACTGATAGGCCGGCAGTGCATCTGTATACACACTCTCCTCACGCAGCGAACGACTCACTTTCCTCACGCAGTGAACGACTCACTTTTCTCACGCAGCGAACGACTCACTTTCCTCACACAGCTGACCACCGACTCTCCTCAGCCGGCGACTCACTTTCCTCACGCAGCGAACGACTCACTTTCCTCACACAGCTGACCACCGACTCTCCTCAGCCGGCGACTCACTTTCCTCACGCAGCGAACGACTCACTCACCTCACACAGCTGACCACTGACTCTCCTCAGCCGGCGACTCACTTTCCTCACGCAGTCGGTGACTCACTTTCCTCACACAGCGAACGACTCACTTTCCTCACACAGTGAACGACTCACTTTCCTCACGCAGCCGGCGACTCACTTTCCGCAGCCGGTGACTCGCTTTCCACAGCCAATTGACTCTCCTCACGTTTCTTTTCAAATACTGTGATGGTGCAATAAATATTTTGTAACATTTCAAATGTCTTCACTCACTTTTCATCACTTTAATGTATGATGAATTAAAGTATTCATTTTTTACAAATAAAAGTTTATCATTTTTTGTGTTGTAATTGTAATTTATTCTGAAGCAATATTCCCATCAGTATTCTGTAAACTGTTAGGCTACTGTTAAGATGTAAACTGTAAATCATCAGATTTGTATACGCTCCCTTAAAGGGATAGGTCAATCAAAAATAAAAAGTCTAGTCTAGTTGTTCCGAACCTGTATGAGTTTCTTTCTTCTGTTGAGCTAAAGACAGCTGACTGTAGCGAGTGACTTTCATAGTAGGAAAAACAAAACTGTCACTGGTTAACATCAACTGTCTGGTTACTGACATTCTTCAAAATATTATCATTTTTAGTTCAACAGAAGAAAGAAACTCATATAGGTTTGGAACAAGTTAAGTCAATCATGACAGAATTATAGGTTTAACTATCCCTTGAAATTGATTGTCATTTCATTTTTTTTTTTTTTTTTTTTTTTTTTACCTTTATAAAAAAGGTCATTTTCCCCTAACCTTGGCTATCAATTTCATGTTCGGCTAATTAGAATAACTCACTGTAGGGCTTTTACCATTATTTTTTCCACGGCAGAGGAAATATGCATCAGAAGTGGCATTTAGATGCATGTATAAAATTGAATATGAATGTGCAAAACAAGCATGAATAACACTGTTTAACAATTTTACAATAAAGATCTAAAAAGCTTTTATGGATTTTACAAATTATCTTTAATATACAATATTCTGAAAAAGTGACATTTCCCTTTTTGCAAAGTTCAAATGTTGATAAAATATATAACTTTAACTAAAGATACATTAAACTAATGTGTTACAAAAACAATGCAATTGTGAAATGTCAAAAAATCTGCAGAACCAGTGTTTAAGCGTGACAACTGCAAATCAAAAATGTATCTTGTATCTAAAAATAATGGTAAAAGCCCTACGGTGAGCCCTAAGTAACATGATATTGATAGCCAAGGTTAGGGGAAAATTACCTTTTTTATAAAGGTAAAAAAAAAAAAAAAATGCCACGACAATCAACTTCAAGGGATAGTTAAAACTAAATGATAATTCTGTCATGATTGACTTACACTCTAGTTGTACACCTATGAGTTTCTTTCTTCTGTTGAACTAAAAAGGATATTTTGAAGATTGTTGACGCTACAGTCAGCTGTCTGTTTACTGACATTCAAAATATATTTTTATTTCAACAGAACAAAGAAACTCATACAGGTTCGGAACAACTAGAAGGTAAGGCAAGGATGACAGAATTTTTATTTTTGATTGACCTATCCCTTTAAAGGAGCATATACAAATCTGATGATTAACAGTTTACATCTTAACAACAGTTTACAGAACACTGATTGGAATATTGCTTCAGAATAAATTACAATTACAACACAAAAAATTATAAACTTTACTAGATGTAGTTAGTTATTATTGCACCATCACAGTATTTGAAAAGAAACGGGAGGAGAGTCAATTGCTGCGTGAGGAAAGTGAGTCGCCGGCTGCGGAAAGTGACTCACCGGCTGCGGAAAGTGACTCGCCGGCTGCGGAAAGTGAGTCACCGGCTGCGGAAAGTGAGTCGCCGGCTGCTTGAGGAAAATGAGTCATTCGCTGCGTGAGGTAAGTGAGTCGCCAGCTGAGGAGTGGTCAGCTGCGTGAGGAAAGTGAGTCGTTCGCTGCGTGAGGAGAGTGTGTATACAGATGCACCGCCGGCCTATCAGTGGTAAATTCAGTGGCTACTGGCAATTGAATAGAATTCCCGCGACAAGTCGGTAGCCATATTTTTGGACCTTCCGGCCCGCCATAGCGCTCAGCGCTAGTGACACGCAAGACGCGTCGCTATGGAAACATTAAAGGCAAACGTTCTAAAATAATGGTTGCATTAAAAAAAAAAAAAACTCACTCTGGGGGGAAAGTTGGAATATTTTAAACTCACGCTCGAAAGAGATAAAACAAAAACAGCTCCTTATAAAAAAATGAAAATGTTATATAGCTTACATGGAATCCAAAGTGAACCCAAACACCAGACCTGTTGGTTATTTGGACGATCTTCTATTTCTGGTCTGTTAAACCTTTACAGTCTATGGGCCCTATAATACACCCGGCGCAATGCGACGCAAGGCGCAGCGCAAGTGTGTTTGCTAGTTTGCGTCCGGTGCCGTTCGCGTTTTCCCGTTCAGCGCCACGTCCTTATAAATTAGTAAATGCATTTGCGCCAGTTAGCGCGCCCATGGGCGTGCTGGTCTAAAAAAGAGGTGTGTTCAGGCGCATTGCTATTTTAAGGAGCTGAAAATAGACTGCGCCATAGACCAACTCAAACCTGGTCTAAAGTCTGGGGGGTGTGGGGGTTCGGGTGGTTCGAACGAACCCCCCCTCTCACTGCCAAAGGTCCAGAATTTAAGTCGTTTTTTTTTTGTTTGTTTTTTTTGTCATCATTGTTTTAATCAATGCTTGTGACAAATATTCTGGGTTGCTGTTTCAAATTAATGTGATACATTTGTAGCTGGACGTGTGTGTGTGTGTGCCGCGCGTGCAGTTCAGAGAGAGTTCTCGCAATACACTTTTCAAAGCAACGGTGAAGAAGCATCGCCTCTGAATGATGGGGGCGAGGGGTTATTTGTGTTTCCCATACATTGACTAGTATCATGTGGCAGCCTGCCACAGTCTCAAAATGAAACGGAAATTAGGTCGCAATATTTAAATTACCGTCTGATAATTTCGCTCTTTTATATGGCAAAAGTGAAAATCATAGAGTGTAATAAGTAGACTAGCAACAATTAAGTTTTCGTGCACTCTATTCAAAGTCATCTGAAACCAATCCATAGCTTCACGTGAGGGACAGAAGGATATGTAAATCGATAAGTTCACGGTCAGAAACTCGTCTTCCCTCCGCTACAGCTGTCAATCATTCTCTGTTCAGCACTCAAACAGCGCGTTTGGTAACGACAGTCAGCACGGTAAAACTCTCCAGTATGATATATTCCCATTATAATACTTTATATAGATAAAGGGCTATGGATTTGCATAAAATGACTTTATCTTGCTGGAGTTTATTGCCGTTTCTGAACGATGTCATCATACTGGCTACATGATGTCTGTTAGATCGCACAACACAAGGACTATGAATTGGCGTCACATGCACAATAACTGGAATTTAAAATTGAGAAGAAACATATGATTAATAAACTGTTAGATACAGTCAGATGTACACAGGGATTCTCTTTGTACCGTGAACTTTTCAATGCGCAGCGCAACTGCGCTCTCTGACTCGATATTGCTTCAAGCGCATCATTCTGAATCCGGGATGCGCATTAGCGTTTTTTTTTTTTTTTTTTTTTGCTGCTGTTTTGAAGCGTTTCATATCATCATGGTTTTGCACACTGAAAGATTATTAATAGCCTATTTTGTTCTGGCGTATCTATCATATCTTGTTGCCCCTTTTAAAAGCTGCACAATACATTTAAAATAAGCGTCTTTTAATCTTACATTAATATAAATATATATATAATTATTTACATATAAATCTAACATAAATCGTTTTTTCCATTTCATAAGAATACAAATAGTAGCCTATTTTTAAACTTTTTAATAACATTTGGATTTATAATTCCCCCCCCCGAAGAATTTGGCTAGAATACTTTTTCCTGCTGAATCATATACTCACCTAGTTTACTTATTTATTTATTGGTCAGCTTATGATTATATATTTTTATTCATTTGTTATTTTTCTCTATAATTAAGTAGTGTGTTTGCATTCTGGATTGGTTAACAAATCAAAGAGTGACCATTAGTGTAACAGACACGTCAGGTTCCACCTCACTGCCATACCCACGTACCCAATCACCGGAGTACTAATCACCACCACCTGCCACTCATCAGCACTGCAATCAACACCACTACAAAGACTCTCCACACAAACACACTCACTGTCCGGTCTCGTTTGCACTACTACCTATGTATGCTAACCTTAAGGACTCCTAACGCCATACTTACCTGCTCCAGTCGTCTCATCCATCTCCTTCGTCTCCCGTCCTCCTTGTGTGATTACCTGCCTGTGTGTGTGAGTGTCTCCGCCAGCTTCAACCATCCCATCTCTTCAGCTGCATCTGCAAGACATTATCAGGACAGTATCATATTCCCTTCATCTCTCCAGTACTCATTATCTGCTTACCATAACCCAGTGCTCTGCTTATTATTAATAAACTCACCTGGATTGTTTATACCTCTGCCTCCGTGTCTCTGTACCGTAACAGAAGACCGGACCTTAACAACTTTACAGCATGAGCACCAACGACCCATTTCAAGAGCTTGTGGACGCACTGCGCCGAGCACTCACACCACAGCCATCCTCACCATCAATATCCACCACTTCAGCTTCCGCACCTTCTGTCACCTCTCCTTCTCCAGCATTCACCGCCAGTCCCATGGCCAAACCGGCGCCCTACTCAGGATCGGCGGAGGAATGCAGCGGATTCCTTCTCCAATGTGAACTGGTCCTGGAGATGCAGCCGCACCTCTACACTTCCGACACAGCAAAAATTGCGTTCATCATTTCGCAACTGCAAGGTAAGGCCCTGCAATGGGCAGATTCCCTGTGGACTCAGAAAGGCCCTGTTGTACAATCATATTCGGCGTTCGTCTCTCACTTCCGTGAGGTCTTCGGGAAACCTCTGAAGGATTCTTCTACTGGTGAGAAACTCTACAATCTAAAGCAAAGAAATCTCTCTGTGAATGATTATGCCTTGCAGTTCCGAACGCTAGCCGCCACCAGCGGATGGAATGAACAAGCCCTCATCACTTCTTTCCATCAAGGATTGGAACCCAACGTGCGGCTGCATCTCGCTGCATACGAGGACTCAATGGGACTTGAACGCTTCATCCAACTCGCCATCCGCGTGGGTTCTCGTATGCAGTCGTGTCTCCTCGAGCACCAGGGCCAGTCACCTACCACCAACCTCCTCCGCCGGTCTGAACCCGTCAGCTCCCCAGAACCAGCCACCGAACCAATGTTAATCGACCATTCCCGTCTAACTTCCAATGAAAAACAAAGAAGATTGACTCATAACTTATGTCTATATTGTGGATCTCCGGGGCATGTTCTCTCCACATGCCCAACCCGTCCTCCTCGGCCCGTGGTGAGTGCGATTTTCCCTTCCATTCATAAAATGAAACCACTCACAACTGTTGTAATCCTTACTGCTGCAAATACCTCTGTTCCAGTGGTGGCGCTCCTCGACTCAGGGTCGGCAGGAAATTTCATCTCCGGCGCCCTCTGTCGACAACTCAAGCTCAAGATCTCCCCGTCTCTGGTTAGCTATCAAATCCACTCCATCACGGGCAAACCCCTGAGCCGTAAGCACATCCGTCATTGTGTGGGACCACTTCAACTCAGCGTGGGTATTCTACACTCTGAAAAGATTCATCTGCTGGTTCTGGAGGAGTCCACCGCTGACGTGGTTCTAGGGCGCCCGTGGCTCGAACAACATAGCCCCAACATCTCTTGGCGCACGGGCGAAGTCCTGAAGTGGGGCGACCACTGCTTTCCAGATTGCTTCCCAACGCTTCCTGTTCCAAAGTCTCCATTCTCCAAGTCTCTCTCCATGAATGCAACCTCTATCGAAAGCCCTGTCGAAAAACGCTCCGTGGATGTTCCCCCGGACTACGCCCCCTTCAGTGACGTTTTCTGCCCGCAACGCGCCTCCAAGCTTCCTCCACACCGGCCATGGGACTGTGCCATCGATCTGCTACCGGGTGAACCAGTGCCCAGGGGACGCATTTACCCCCTGTCAATACCGGAGGAGAAGGCCATGGAGGAATACATCAAAGAGGCCCTCAACCAAGGTTACATCCGCCCGTCTACTTCCCCTGCTGCTTCAAGCTTCTTTTTTGTGGCGAAGAAGGACGGAGGCTTGAGGCCCTGCATTGATTACCGTGCCCTCAACAAAATCACCATCAAATTCCGCTACCCGCTTCCCCTCGTCCCAGCGGCCCTGGAACATCTCCGTGGTGCCACTGTGTTCACTAAGCTGGACCTCCGCAGCGCGTACAACCTCATCCGGATACGCGAGGGGGACGAGTGGAAGACCGCCTTTGTCGCGCCCACCGGACACTACGAATATCTTGTTATGCCGTATGGCCTGGTCAACGCCCCCTCCGTATTCCAGGATTTCATACACGAGGTGCTCCGGGAGTTTCTCCACAAGTTCGTTCTGGTGTATATAGACGACATCCTCATCTACTCCCGGAGCTTGGCCGAACATCGCCACCACGTTGCAGAGGTCCTCCAACGCCTACGGCAATTCCACCTCTTCCTCAAAGCTGAGAAGTGCTCCTTTCACCAGCCCTCTGTCCAATTCCTGGGGTACGTAATAGATCACAGTGGCATCCGGATGGACGAGGGGAAGGTCTCCGCCATTCAGTCCTGGCCCACTCCATCTTCAATCAAAGAACTCCAACGCTTCCTAGGTTTCTCCAACTTCTACCGCCGGTTTATCAAGAACTACAGCACCATCGTCAGTCCATTAACCAACCTACTCCGTAACCAGCCCAAGTCTCTGTCCTGGTCCCAACAAGCCACCAACGCCTTCGAGACCCTTAAAAGAGCCTTCACCACCGCTCCCCTCCTCGTCCACCCTAATCCAGAGCTCCCATTCATCGTGGAAGTGGACGCCTCCACCACCGGAGTGGGAGCGGTTCTTTCACAGCAGCAGGGGACACCTAGTAGACTCCATCCATGCGCCGCCTTCTCCCGCAAGCTCAACCCGGCGGAGGTCAATTACGACATCGGTGACCGCGAACTCCTGGCCGTCAAGCTTGCCCTCGAGGAGTGGAGGCATTGGTTGGAGGGGGCTACTCATCCATTCCAAGTTCTCACTGACCACAAAAACCTTGAATATCTAAAAGCTGCCAAAAGACTCAACCCTCGCCAAGCTCGCTGGGCCATGTTTTTCTCAAGGTTCAATTTCTCTATCTCCTACCACCCTGGTTCTAAAAATACCAAAGCTGACGCTCTGTCTCGCCTCCATTCCCCGGAGGAAAAGCCTGAAGACCCTGAAACAATCCTGCCGGAGTCCATCTTCGTGAATCCCATCCAGTGGTCCGAAGAAACCATACCCTCCTCCAATGCCTCCACACGCACTCCGCCGGGTTGCCCCCAAGGCTTGCAATACGTCACCCGGGCACGTCGCACTCCACTTCTGCACAATACCCACTCATCACTTGGCACTGGTCACCCGGGGGTCAATGAGACCCTCTCGTTGCTCAAACAACGCTTCTGGTGGCCCAACATGGCCAACGATGTCAGAAGGTACGTGCAGGGCTGCAGGGAGTGCGCCATCTCTAAGAGCCCACGCCATCTTCCCACCGGCAAGCTCCTACCTCTGCCCGTTCCTGAGAGACCCTGGTCACACCTGGGAGTGGACTTCGTCACAGATCTCCCTGAGTCTGACGGTAACACCTGCATCCTGGTGGTGGTAGACCGCTTCTCAAAGTCCTGCCGCCTGATACCCCTGGAGGGTCTACCTACCGCCATGGCAACTGCTAAGTTGATGTTTAATCATGTTTTTCGTCATTATGGAATACCTGAAGATATAGTCTCCGACAGAGGACCCCAGTTCGTCTCCCACGTCTGGAAAGCCTTCTTCTCCCTCCTGGGTGTGACCGTCAGCCTGTCATCCGGATACCATCCTCAGTCGAACGGGCAGACGGAACGCAAGATCCAGGAGATAGGCCGCTTCCTGCGTACCTTCTGTCACGGCCACCAGAACTCCTGGAACCAGTACCTGGGTTGGGCCGAGTACGCACAGAACTCCCTCCGCCAAGCCACAACTGGACTGACACCCTTCCAGTGCGTACTCGGCTACCAACCCCCACTGTTCCCCTGGGATGGGGAACCTTCCAACGTCCCCGCAGTCGACTACTGGTTCCGGGAGAGCGAGAGGGTTTGGGACTCAGCTCATCACCAACTGCAGAGAGCCCTGCGCAGACGCAAGATGACAGCCGACCTTCGGCGCTCCGAAGCTCCCGTCTACCAACCGGGGCAGAAGGTCTGGCTGTCCACCCGGGACATCAGGATGCGTCTGCCCTGCAAGAAGCTGAGTCCCCGCTTCATTGGCCCGTTCCCCATCATCCGGCAGATCAACCCCGTCACCTACCGTCTTCAACTCCCAGCACAGTACAGTAGAATCCATCCCACATTCCACGTATCACTGCTCAAGCCTCACCACCCTTCTGTTGTTCCCTCCACAGAACCTGACGTGGCAACCGGCGAGCCCCCCCTTCCACTCATCCTGGAGGACGGCACAGCCTACGTGGTTCACGAAATCCTGGATTCCCGGCGCCGTGGTGGTCAGCTGGAATACCTCGTCGACTGGGAAGGCTATGGTCCCGAGGAACGCTCATGGGTCCCCAAGAATGATATCCTTGATCCTATCCTATTACAGAACTTCCATACCAATCACCCTGACAGACCTGCCCCACGCCCGAGAGGAAGACCACCACGACGTCGGGGTCCGCGGCCCTCAGGAGCGGGCCGTGGGAGGGGGGATACTGTAACAGACACGTCAGGTTCCACCTCACTGCCATACCCACGTACCCAATCACCGGAGTACTAATCACCACCACCTGCCACTCATCAGCACTGCAATCAACACCACTACAAAGACTCTCCACACACACACACTCACTGTCCGGTCTCGTTTGCACTACTACCTATGTATGCTAACCTTAAGGACTCCTAACGCCATACTTACCTGCTCCAGTCGTCTCATCCATCTCCTTCGTCTCCCGTCCTCCTTGTGTGATTACCTGCCTGTGTGTGTGAGTGTCTCCGCCAGCTTCAACCATCCCATCTCTTCAGCTGCATCTGCAAGACATTATCAGGACAGTATCATATTCCCTTCATCTCTCCAGTACTCATTATCTGCTTACCATAACCCAGTGCTCTGCTTATTATTAATAAACTCACCTGGATTGTTTATACCTCTGCCTCCGTGTCTCTGTACCGTAACAATTAGTTGCACAAATACAGATGTAGTATGGATACAGGCTCCCACTAATAAATTAATTCAACAAAGGTAACTTCTTTTGCTACATATTTTTAATGGCTTAAATATATACTCTATATGTTTGACCACTCATGAACTATCATTTTGCCTACTATATGTTGTGTACTTGTGATGTGCCCTACCATCACCAATAAATAAAGTACTTTTAGAGCACAAAATATTTTACAAGAGAACAAATTTCTTCATCGATCTAGTCCCTTAATTTTGCTCTCAGAATGCACCAGATTTATGCATTTAAATTTAAAATATACAATATTTTCCTACGGGGGGGCATGCCCCCGGACCCCCCTAGAAGAACCTATGTACAGCCACCACACACTGACAAAGGTGGTACATGAGGAAGCAATTTGACAACGATGCAGTAAGTATATTAGGTGCATCAAAAAGCGTGCTCATTAAGATACCAGCAAACAAGCTACTCCAGCACAAATTAGTGCATAAAAGGTCACCAAAATGAAGTATTTGAACCTCATGATTACATACAAAAGGAGGAGAAAAACTGCAAAAAGGTCCGCTTTTTTAAAAAAAGAACCCCCCCCTTTTAATAGGCTGGCTACGGACCTGTAATTTCAGCAAAACATCACTCGTTGAACTCCTCAGTTGAATCGGTTTGTTTAATAAGTCAGTGTATTTTATAATGTTACATGTTATATAATATATAATTATATAATATATATAATGTTATATCCTGCTTGTCCCGTAGATGATCTGCTCAGGCGCTTTAACTTCGGCGCACGAGCAGATCAGTTTCTTCGCTTGAAAAGCGTTCAGCTTTTCCGCCAACAAATTCCGGCATGTAAGATGCAATCCGCCATGGCGCGAGTGCATCTCGCTCTTAAAGGGAAGGGGAGATGACACTCTTAAAAGAATAGGGACAACCCATTTCAAAAATGCGCCCCGGCGCACGGACCGTTTTTCCGTCGTTAAAATAGCAAAAGTGGATTTGGACACGCCCTGAGTGCACCTGCGCCGTGCGCTTCACACTTTGCGTTTAGATCGTTAAAATAGGGCCCTATGTGTTAAACACATTAGCCATGTGTTGCCATTAGCCATTTTGCAAAGAGCCTTTAGTGCGTACTTAAGTGAGCGAGCGCCTGCCTAAGTAGTCACATGTAAATCAAACGCTCCAGACGCCCCAGACGCGTTCGGTTTGAACGCAGCATAACTTAAACGTATAAATTGGTGTTTTTTTTTCTTCGGGGGTGTCAGGGGCGTTGCCTGTTACGTCGTTTGGGTTATTGGGCTACCTTGTTAAATGCATAACATTATATTTCACAAACTTTTTTATTAGGGGCCAAGCCCCGAAGGGGCTGTAGCCCCTATTGTAATTGTACGTTTTCTTATTATTAGGGGCTAAGCACCGAAGGTGCGGAGGCACCTATTGTTATTGTTGGCTTTCTTTTTTTTTTTTTTTTTGATTATTATTATTAGGGGCCAAGCACCGAAGGTGCTTAGGCACCTATTGTTATTGTTGGCGTTCCGTACGCTTATTATTAGGGGCCAAGCACCGAAGGTGCGTAGGCACCTATTGTATCCGTTGGCATTCCGTTTTTTAATAATTATTAGGGGCCAAGCACCGAAGGTGCGGAGGCACCTATTGTTATTGTTGGCGTTCTTTTTTTTTAGGGGCCAAGCACCGAAGGTGCGGAGGCACCTATTGTATCCGTTGGCGTTCTTTTTTTTTTTTATTATTATTAGGGAGTCTTATTTGGAGTCTGTAACTCAATCCCTTTAGCGCCACCAGCTGTCCAAAGTTGCACTTATGTTTATGTTAATAACTTTTGAACCGTAAGGGCTAGAAAAAAAATTCCCCCCCCCCCCCCCCCCCTGATTCCTTGGCTCAAGACGAATCGACTGTACCATATGACGTCATTTTCCGTCATGAAAATTTTTCCGCCATTTTGAATTTTCTAAAAAACGTACTTTTTCAAACTCCTCCTAGGCCGTTACTCCGATTTTCACGAAAATTGAATCAGACCATCTTCAGACCATGCTGACAAAAGTTATGGAATTCAAGTCAATTCCTCAAACCGTTTTCGTAAAATAAGTGAACGAATTGTGCAGAGTGCTTACGAAAATGGACATAAAGCTGTATCTCCGCAACGCTTTATCGTATTCAGACCAAACTTGGTACATGTCATCACAAGCATGACCAGAGGCATCATGCAGTGTTCCGGCGCAGTGCCACCTAATGGTGCGGAGATATGAAAAATTGTCATTTTTGCTTATAACTTCTGATGGTTTTGTCCAAAAATCATAAATTTGGTCTCGTTGGATTCGGGGAAACAAGCCAAGTCGAATGATGTCCAATTTTCCCATATTGGCAATTTTGGCCGTCAGCCATTTTGAATATTGTGCTAAAATGCTGTATTTTACGAACGCATTAGCGTATGTTTACGAAACTCGGTATGGGTCATCAGGACAATGCCTTGAAGGAGCCTGAGAAGTTTCGGCACAGCGCCACCTTGTGGTCAAAATTTATAACAAAATTTACAAAAATGCTAATAAATTTTGACTGTATTCACCAATTGTAATGAAACTGGTCTCAGTAGATTCCTTGGGTCATGCTGAGAACACAGATATCAAATTTGCCATAGTCAGCTAAACTTCCTGTCCGCCATATTGTTTTTCTTTAAAAACCTACTTTTTCGAACTCCTCCTAGACCGTTGCTCCGATTTTCACCAAAATTGAACCGTGTCATTTTCAGACCATGTCGACAAAAAGTTATGGATTTCAAGTTGATACGTCAAACCGTTTTCGTATACCAGAGTAATGAATTTGAGGCATGATGCAAAACAAACTCTTGAACCTGTATCTCCGCAACGCTTTATCGTATTCAGACCAAACTTGGTACATCTCATCAAAATCATGACATGAGGCACCATGCAGCGTTTCAACGCAGTGCCACCTACTGGTGCGGAGATAAGAAAAATGGTTATTTTTGCTTATAACTTCAGATGGGTTTGTCCAAAAATCATAACTTTGGTCTCGTTGGATTCAGGGAGTCATGCCGAGTCAAATGATATCCAATTATCCCATTTCAACCATTTTGGCCGTCGTCCATTTTGAATTTTGTGCTAAAGTGCTGTTTTTTATGAACGCATTCAAGTATCGTTACGAAACTCGGTATGGGTCATCAGAACAATGCCCTGAAGGAGCCTGAGAAGTTTCAGACCAGTGCCACCTTGTGGTCAAAAGTTATTATGAAATTTACAAAAATGTTAATAACGTTTGAATATATTTACCGATTGTAATGAAACTGGTCTCAGTAGATTCCTTGGGTGATGCCGAGAACACGGATATCAAATTTGCTATAGTTGGCTGAACTTCCTGTCCACCATATTGTTTTTCTTTAAAAACATACTTTTTCGAACTCCTCCTAGACCGTTGCTCCGATTTTCACCAAAATCGAACCGTATCATTTTCAGACCATGCAGACAAAAAGTTATGGATTTCAAGTCGATATGTCAAACCGTTTTCGTACACCGGAGCAACAAATCTGAGGCATGATGCAAAAACGACTCTTGAAGCTGTATCTCTGCAATGCTTTGACATATTGACACCAAACTTTGCAATTGTCATTGTCACCTCACTCTGACCATACCACATTAATTTGGTCACAGCGCCACCTATTGGTCGAAAGTGATGAAACAGTAAATCCTCATTTTTTTTATCATTTATCAGCTTTTTTGCCTAAAATGATTTTAATAGGTCTTTAATTGCTCACTGTTGCAGTTGGTCTGATGCTCCCAGCCGTGTTGGCTGGCTTCTTGTGCCGTTTTTGTGCTTGGCCCCGTAATTGCTGCTTGCAGCTATATTTAGGGGCCAAGCACCGAAGGTGCTTAGGCACCTATTGTTATTGTTGGCGTTCCGTACGCTGCTTCTTCTTCTTCTTCTTCTTCTTCTTCTTCTTCTTCCGCTCTTGAAGTCTATGGCAGCCCATAGAACCGCTTGCGGGAAAGTTATGAAATTTGGCACACAGTTAGAGGACAGTCTGCCCTTTGTCCATAGCAAATTTGGAGTCTGTAACTCAATCCCTTTAGCGCCACCAGCTGTCCAAAGTTGCACTTATGTTTATGTTAATAACTTTTGAACCGTAAGGGCTAGAAACAAAATTCTCCCCCCCCCTGATTCCTTGGCTCAAGACAAATCGACCGTACCATATGACGTCATTTTCCGTCATGAACATTTTTCTGCCATTTTGAATTTTCTGAAAAACGTACTTTTTCGAACTCCTCCTAGGCCGTTACTCCGATTTTCACGAAAATTGAATCAGACCATCTTCAGACCATGCTGACAAAAAGTTATGGAATTCAAGTCAATTCCTCAAACCGTTTTCGTAAAATAAGTGAACGAATTGTGCAGAGTGCTTGCGAAAATGGACATAAAGCTGTATCTCCGCAACGCTTTATCGTATTCAGACCAAACTTGGTACATGTCATCACAAGCATGACCAGAGGCATCATGCAGTGTTCCGGCGCAGTGCCACCTACTGGTGCGGAGATATGAAAAATTGTAATTTTTACTTATAACTTCTGATGGTTTTGTCCAAAAATCATAAATTTGGTCTCGTTGGATTCGGGGAATCATGCCGAGTCGAATGATATCCAATTTTCCCAATTCGGCCATTTTGGCCGTCGGCCATTTTGAATTTTGTGCTAAAATGCTGTATTTTACAAACGCATTAACGTATCTTTACAAAACTTGGTATGGGTCATCAGCACAATGCCCTGAAGGAGCCTGAGAAGTTTCGGCACAGCGCCACCTTGTGGTCAAAAGTTATAACAAAATTTACAAAAATGCTAATAACTTTTGACTGTATTCACCAATTGTAATAAAACTGGTCTCAGTAGATTCCTTGGGCCATGCTGAGAACATAGATATCAAATTTGCTATAGTCAGCTAAACTTCCTGTCCGCCATATTGTTTTTATTCAAAAACCTACTTTTTCGAACTCTTCCTAGACCGTTGCTCCGATTTTCACCAAAATTGAACCGTGTCATCTTCAGACCATGCCGACAAAAGTTATGGATTTCAAGTCGATAAGTCAAACCGTTTTCGTATACCGGAGCAAAGAATTTGAAATGTAATGCAAAAATTACCCTTGAAGCTGTATCTCTACAATGCTTTGACATATTTAGACCAAACTTGGTACGTGTCATCACAAGCATGACCTGAGGCATTATACAGTGTTTCGGTGCAGCGCCACCTACTGGAGTGGAGATATGAAAAATTGTTATTTTGCTTATAACTTCTGATGAGTTTGACCAAAATTCATAAATTTGGTATGGGTCATCAGGACAATGCCCTGAAGGAGCCTGAGAAGTTTCGGACCAGCGCCACCTCGTGGTCAAAAGTTATAACAAAATTTACAAAAATGCTAATAACTTTTGTCTATATTAACCAATTGTAATGAAACTGGTCTCTGTAGATTCCTTGGGTTATGCTGAGAACATAGATATCAAATTTGCCATAGTCAGCTAAACGTCCTGTCCGCTGTATTGTTTTTCTTTAAAAACCTACTTTTTCTAACTCCTCCTAGACCGTTGCTCCAATTTTCACCAAAATTGAACCGTATCATCTTCAGACCATGCCGACAAAAAGTTATGGATTTCAAGTCGATAAGTCAAACCGTTTTTGTATACCGGAGCAAAGAATTTGGGGCATGATGCAAAAATTACTCTTGAAGCTGTATCTCTACAATGCTTTGACATATTCAGACCAAACTTAGTACCTGTCATCACAAGCATGACCTGAGGTATTATACAGTGTTTCGGCGCAGCGCCACCTACTGGAGTGGAGATATGAAAAATTGATTTTTTTTGCTTATAACTTCTGATGGGTTTGACCAAAATTCAAAAATTTATCATGGGTCATCAGGACAATGCCCTGAAGGAGCCTGAGAAGTTTCGGACCAGCGCCACCTCGTGGTCAAAAGTTATAACAAAATTTACAAAAATGCTAATAACTTTTGTCTATATTAACCAATTGTAATGAAACTGGTCTCTGTAGATTCCTTGGGATATGCTGAGAACATAGATATCAAATTTGCCATAGTCAGCTAAACGTCCTGTCCGCTGTATTGTTTTTCTTTAAAAACCTACTTTTTCGAACTCCTCCTAGACCGTTGCTCCAATTTTCACCAAAATTGAACCGTATCATCTTCAGACCATGCCGACAAAAAGTTATGGATTTCAAGTCGATAAGTCAAACTGTTTTTGTATACCGGAGCAAAGAATTTGAGGCATGATGCAAAAATTACTCTTGAAGCTGTATCTCTACAATGCTTTGACATATTCAGACCAAACTTAGTACCTGTCATCACAAGCATGACCTGAGGTATTATACAGTGTTTCGGCGCAGCGCCACCTACTGGAGTGGAGATATGAAAAATTGATTTTTTTTGCTTATAACTTCTGATGGGTTTGACCAAAATTCAAAAATTTATCATGGGTCATCAGGACAATGCCCTGAAGGAGCCTGAGAAGTTTTGGACCAGCGCCACCTTGTGGTCAAAAGTTATAACAAAATTGACAAAAATGCTAATACATTTTTTTTCTAATTGCTCACTGCTGCTGTTGGTCTGATGCTCTCAGCCATGTTGGCTGGCTTCTTGTGCCGTTTTTGTGCTTGGCCCCGTAATTGCTGCTTGCAGCTATATTTATTATTAGGGGCCAAGCACCGAAGGTGCTTAGGCACCTATTGTTATTGTTGGTGTTCCGTACGCTTATTAGGGGCCAAGCACCGAAGGTGCAGAGGCACCTATTGTTATTGTTGGCGTTCTTTTTTTTTTTTTTTTTTTTTTCTTCTTCTTCTTCTTCTTCTTCCGCTCTTGAAGTCTATGGCAACCCATAGAACCGCTTGCGGGAAAGTTGTGAAATTTGGCACACAGTTAGAGGACAGTCTGACCTTTGTCCACAGCAAATTTGGAGTCTCTATCTCAATCCCTCTAGCGCCACCAGCTGTCCAAAGTTGCACTTATGTTTATGTTAATAACTTTTGAACCATAAGGGCTAGAAACAAAAATTCTTTTTTCCTCTGATTCCTTGGGTCAAGACGAATCGATCGCACCCTATGACGTCATTTTCCGTCATGAACATTTTTCCGCCATTTTGAATTTTCTGAAAAACTTACTTTTTCGAACTCCTCCTAGGCCGTTACTCCGATTTTCATGAAAATTGAATCAGATCATCTTCAGACCATGCTGACAAAAAGTTATGGAATTCAAGTTGATTCCTCAAACCGTTTTCTAAAAACTCACGAACGAATTGTACGTAGTGCTTGCGAAAACAGAAGTAAGGCTGTATCTCCGCAACGCTTTATCGTATTCAGACCAAACTTGGTACATGTCATCACAAGCATGACCTGAGGTACCATGCAGTGTTTCGGCGCAGCGCCACCTACTGGTGCGGAGATATGAAAAATGGGTATTTTTGCTTATAACTTCTGATGGGTTTGTCCAAAAATCATAAATTTGGTCTCGTTGGATTCGGGGAATCATGCCGAGTCGAATGATTTCCAATTTTCCCATATCGGCCATTTTGGCCATCGGCCATTTTGAATTTTGTGCTAAAATGCTGTATTTTACGAACGCATTAACGTATCTTTACAAAACTTGGTATGGGTCATCAGCACAATGCCCTGAAGGAGCCTGAGAAGTTTCGGCACAGCGCCACCTTGTGGTCAAAAGTTATAACAAAATTTACAAAAATGCTAATAACTTTTGACTGTATTCACCAATTGTAATGAAACTGGTCTCAGTAGATTCCTTGGGTCATGCTGAGAACAAAGATATCAAATTTGCCATAGTCAGCTAAACTTCCTGTCCGCCATATTGTTTTTCTTTAAAAACCTACTTTTTCGAACTGCTCCTAGACCGTTGCTCCGATTTTCACCAAAATTGAACCGTGTCATCGTCAGACCATGCCGACAAAAAGTTATGGATTTCAAGTCGATAAGTCAAAACGTTTTCGTATACCAGAGCAACGAATTTGAGGCATGATTCAAAAATTACCCTTGAAGCTGTATCTCTACAATGCTTTGACATATTTAGACCAAACTTGGTACATGTCATCACAAGCATGACCTGAGGCATTATACAGTGTTTCGGTGCAGCGCCACCTACTGGAGTGGAGATATGAAAAATTGTTATTTTGCTCATAACTTCTGATGAGTTTGACCAAAATTCATAAATTTGGTATGGGTCATCAGGACAATGCCCTGAAGGAGCCTGAGAAGTTTCGGACCAGCGCCACCTCGTGGTCAAAAGTTATAACAAAATTGACAAAAATGCTAATAACTTTTGTCTATATTAACCAATTGTAATGAAACTGGTCTCTGTAGATTCCTTGGGTTATGCTGAGAACATAGATATCAAATTTGCCATAGTCAGCTAAACGTCCTGTCCGCCATATTGTTTTTCTTTAAAAACCTACTTTTTCGAACTCCTCCTAGACCGTTGCTCCGATTTTCACCAAAATTGAACCGTGTCATCGTCAGACCATGCCGACAAAAAGTTATGGATTTCAAGTCGATATGTCAAACCGTTTTTGTATACCAGAGCAAAGAATTTGAGGCATGATGCAAAAACGACTCTTGAAGCTGTATCTCTTCAGTGCTTTGACATATTCAGACCAAACTTGGTATGTGTCTTCACAAGCATGACCTGAGGCAGCATACTCTGTTTCGGCGCAGCGCCACCTACTGGAGTGGAGATATTAAAAATGCCATTTTTGCTTATAACTTCTGATGGGTTTGACCAAAATTCATAAATTTGGTATGGGTCATCAGGACAATGCACTGAAGGAGCCTGAGAAGTTTCGGACCAGCGCCACCTTGTGGTCAAAAGATATAACAAAATTGACAAAAATGCTAATAACTTTTTTCTAATTGCTCACTACTGCTGTTGGTCTGATGCTCCCAGCCATGTTGGCTTGCTTCTTGTGCCATTTTTGTGCTTGGCCCCGTAATTGCTGCTTGCAGCTATATTTATTATTAGGGGCCAAGCACCGTGCTTAGGCACCTATTGTTATTGTTGGTGTTCCGTACGCTTATTAGGGGCCAAGCACCGAAGGTGCAGAGGCACCTATTGTTATTGTTGGCGTTCTTTTTTTTTTTTTTTTTTTTCTTCTTCTTCTTCTTCTTCTTCTTCCGCTCTTGAAGTCTATGGCAGCCCATAGAACCGCTTGCGGGAAAGTTGTGAAATTTGGCACACAGTTAGAGGACAGTCTGCCCTTTGTCTATAGCAAATTTGGAGTCTCTAACTGAATCCCTCTAGCGCCACCAGCTGTCCAAAGTTGCACTTATGTTTATGTTAATAAGTTTTGAACCGTAAGGGCTAGAAACAAAATTATTTTTTCCTCTGATTCCTTGGCTCAAGCCGAATCGATTGCACCCTATGACGTCATTTTCCGTCATGAAAATTTTTCCGCCATTTTGAATTTTCTGAAAAACGTACTTTTTCGAACTCCTCCTAGGCCGTTAATCCGATTTTCATGAAAATTTAACCAGATCATCTTCAGAGCATGACAAGAAAAAGTTATGGAATTCAAGTCAATTCCTCAAACCGTTTTCGTAAAACAAGCGAATGAATTGTGCATAGTGCTTGTGAAAATGGACATAAGGCTGTATCTCCGCAAAGCTTTATCGTATTCAGACCAAACTTGGTACATGTCATTAGAAGCATGACCTGAGGCATCATGCAGTGTTCCGGCGCAGCGCCACCTACTGGTGCAGAGATATGAAAAATGGTCATTTTTGCTTATAACTTCTGATGGGTTTGTCCAAAAATCATAAATTTGGTCTTGTTAGATTCGGGGCATCATGTCAATTCGACTGATATACAATTTTCCCATATCGGCCATTTTGTCGGTCAGCCATTTTGAATTTTGTGCTAAAATGCTGTATTTTACGAACGCATTAACGTATCGTTACAAAACTCGGTATGGATCTTTGGCACCATGGAATGATAATACTCAAAACGTTTCGGACCAGCGCCACCTTGTGGTCAAAAGTTAAAACAAAATTTACAAAAATGCTAATAACCTTTGACTGTATTCACCTACTGTAATGTCACTGGTCACAGTGGATTCCTTGGGTCATGCTGAGAACATAGATATCAAATTTTCCATAGTCGGCTGAATGTCCTGTCCGCCATATTGTTTTTCTTTAAAAACCTACTTTTTCGAACTCCTCCTAGACCGTTGCTCCGATTGTCACCAAAATTGAACCATATCATTGACAGACCATGCTGACAAAAAGTTATGGATTTCAAGTCGATAAGTCAAACCGTTTTCGTATACCAGAGCAAACAATTTGAGATATGATGCAAAAATGACTCTTGAAGCTGTATCTCTGCAATGCTTTGACATATTCAGACCAGACTTGGTACGTGTCATCACAAGCATGACCTGAGGCATTATGCAGTGTTTCGGCGCAGCGCCACCTACTGGAGTGGAGATATGAAAAATTGTTATTTTTGCTAATAACTTCTGATGAGTTTGACCAAAATTCATAAATTTGGTATGGGTCATCAGCACAATGCCCTGAAGGAGCCTGAGAAGTATCGGACCAGCGCCACCTTGTGGTCAAAAGATATAACAAAATTGACAAAAATGCTAATAACTTTTTTCTGTATTAACCAATTGTAATGAAACTGGTCTCTGTAGATTCCTTGGGTTATGCTGAGAACATAGATATCAAATTTGCCATAGTCAGCTAAACGTCCTGTCCGCCATATTGTTTTTCTTTAAAAACCTACTTTTTCGAACTCCTCCTAGACCGTTGCTCCGATTTTCACCAAAATTGAACCGTGTCATCTTCAGACCATGCCGACAAAAAGTTATGGATTTCAAGTCGATATGTCAAACCGTTTTCGTATACCAGAGCAAAGAATTTGAGGCATGATGCAAAAACGACTCTTGAAGCTGTATCTCTTCAGTGCTTTGACATATTCAGACCAAACTTGGTATGTGTCTTCACAAGCATGACCTGAGGCAGCATACTCTGTTTCGGCGCAGTGCCACCTACTGGAGTGGAGATATTAAAAATGCCATTTTTGCTTATAACTTCTGATGGGTTTGACCAAAATTCATAAATTTGGTATGGGTCATCAGGACAATGCACTGAAGGAGCCTGAGAAGTTTCGGACCAGCGCCACCTTGTGGTCAAAAGATATAACAAAATTGACAAAAATGCTAATAACTTTTTTTCTAATTGCTCACTACTGCTGTTGGTCTGATGCTCCCAGCCATGTTGGCTTGCTTCTTGTGCCATTTTTGTGCTTGGCCCCGTAATTGCTGCTTGCAGCTATATTTATTAGGGGCCAAGCACCGAAGGTGCGGAGGCACCTATTGTTATTGTTGGCGTTCTTTTTTTTTTTTTTTTTTATTATTATTCTTCTTCTTCTTCTTCTTCTTCCACTCTTGAAGTCTATGGTAGCCCATAGAACCGCTTGCGGGAAAGTTGTGAAATTTGGCACACAGTCAGAGGACAGTCTGACCTTTGTCCATAGCAAATTTGGTGTCTCTAACTCAATCCCTCTAGCGCCACCAGCTGTCCAAAGTTGCACTTATGTTTATGTTAATAACTTTTGAACCATAAGGGCTAGAAACACAATTCTTTTTTCCTCTTATTCCTTGGCTCAAGACGAATCGAACGCACCATATGACGTCATTTTCCGTCATGAAAATGTTTCCGCCATTTTGAATTTTCTTTGAAAACCTACTTTTTCGAACTCCTCCTAAACCGTTGCTCCGATTTTCACCAAAATTGAACCGTATCATCTTCAGACCATGTCGACAAAAGTTATGGATTTCAAGTCGATATGTCAAACCGTTTTCGTATACCAGAGCAACGAATTTGAGGCATGATGCAAAAACGACTCTTGAAGCTGTATCTCTGCAATGCTTTATCATATTCAGACCAAACTTGGTACGTGTAATCACAATCATGACCTGAGGCATCATACAGTGTTTCGGCGCAGCGCCACCTACTGGAGTGGAGATATGAAAAATGGATTTTTTTGCTTATAACTTCATATGGGTTTGTCCAAAAATCATAACTTTGGTCTCGTTAGATTCAGGGAGTCATGCCGAGTCGAATGATATCCAATTTTCCCATTTCAACCATTTTGGCCGTCGTCCATTTTGAATTTTGTGCTAAAGTGCTGTATTTTAAGAATGCATTCAAGTATCGTTATGAAACTCGGTATAGGTCATCAGAATAATGCCCTGAAGGAGCCTGAGAAGTTTCGGACCAGTGCCACCTTGCCACTGCTGCTGTTGGTCTGATGCTGCCAGCCATGTTGGCTGGCTTCTTGTGTCGTTTTTGTGCTTGGCCCCGTAATTGCTGCTTGCAGCTATATTTATTCTTCTTCCGCTCTTGAAGTCTATGGCAACCCATAGAACCGCTTGCGGGAAAGTTATGAAATTTGGCACACAGTTAGAGGACAGTCTGATCTATGTCCATAGCAAATTTGGAGTCTCTATCTCAATCCCTCTAGCGCCACCAGCTGTCCAAACTTGCACTTATGTTTATGTTAATAACTTTTGAACCATAAGGGCTAGAAACAAAATTCTTTTTTCCTCTGATTCCTTGGGTCAAGACGAATCGACTGCTTCCTATGACGTCAAATTTTCCATAGTCGGCTGAACGTCCTGTCCGCCATATTGAATTTTCTGAAAAACCTACTTTTTCGAACTCCTCCTAGACCGTTGCTCCGATTGTCACCAAAATTAAACCATATCATTGTTAGACCATGCTGACAAAAAGTTATGGATTTCAAGTCGATAAGTCAAACCGTTTTCGTATACCAGAGCAAAGAATTTGAGAGATGATGCAAAAACGACTCTTGAAGCTGTATCTCTGCAATGCTTTATCATATTCAGACCAAACTTGGTACGTGTCATCACAAGCATGACCTGAGGCATCATACAGTGTTTCGGCGCAGCGCCACCTACTGGAGTGGAGATATGAAAAATGGCTATTTTTGCTTATAACTTCTGATGGGTTTGACCAAAATTCATTAATTTGGTATGGGTCATCAGGACAATGCCCTGAAGCAGCCTGAGAAGTTTCGGACCAGCGCCACCTCATGCTCAAAAGTTATAACAAACTTGACAAAATGCTAATAACTTTTTTTTCTAATTGCTCACTGCTGCTGTTGGTCTGATGCTCACGGCCATGTTGGCTGGCTTCTTGTGCCGTTTTTGTGCTTGGCCCCGTAATTGCTGCTTGCAGCTATATTTATTATTATTATTCTTCTTCTTCCGCTCTTGAAGTCTATGACAGCCCATAGAACCGCTTGCGGGGAAGTTATGAAATTTGGCACACAGTTAGAGGACAGTCTGATCTATGTCCATAGCAAATTTGGAGTCTCTAACTCAATCCCTCTAGCGCCACCAGCTGTCCAAAGTTGCACTTATGTTTATGTTAATAACTTTTGAATCATAAGGGTTAGAAACAAAAAAATTTTCTCTGATTCCTTGGCTCAAGCCGAATCGATTGCATCCTATGACGTCATTTTCCGTCATGAAAATGTTTCCGCCATTTTGAATTTTCTGAAAAACCTACTTTTTCAAACTCCTCCTAGACCGTTGCTCCGATTTTCACCAAAATTGAATCGTATCATCTCCAGACTGTGCTGACTAAAAGTTATGGATTTCGTGTTGATAGACAAAACCGTTTTCGTATACCGGAGCAACGAATTTGACGTAGATGATTGCAAAAATTACTCTTGAAGCTGTATCTCTGCAATGCTTTATCATATTCAGACCAAACTTGGTACGTGTCATCACAAGCATGACCTGAGGCATCATACAGTGTTTCAGGCGCAGCGCCACCTACTGGAGTGGAGATATGAAAAATGGCTGTTTTTGCTTATAACTTCTGATGGGTTTGACCAAAATTCATAAATTTGGTATGGTTCATCAGGACAATGCCCTGAAGGAGCCTGAGAAGTTTCGGACCAGTGCACCACCTTGTGGTCAAAAGTTATAACAAAATTGACAAAAATGCTAATAACTTTTGATTATATCTACCGATTGTAATGAAACTGGTCTCAATAGATTCCTTGGGTCATGCTGAGAACATAGATATCAAATTTGCCATATTCAGCTGAACTTCCTGTCCGCCATATTGTTTTTCTTTAAAAACCTACTTTTTCAAACTCCTCCTAGACCTTTGCTCCGATTTTCACCAAAATTGAACCGTATCATCTTCAGACCATGCCGACAAAAAGTTATGGATTTCAAGTTGATAAGTCAAACCGTTTTCGTATACCGGAGCAAAGAATTTGAGAGATGATGCAAAAATGACTCTTGAAGCTGTATCTCTACAATGCTTTGACATATTCAGACCAAACTTGGTACGTGTCATCACAAGCATGACCTGAGGCATCATACAGTGTTTCGGCGCAGCGCCACCTACTGGAGTGGAGATATGAAAAATGGCTATTTTTGCTTATAACTTCTGATGGGTTTGACCAAAATTCATTAATTTGGTATGGGTCATCAGGATAATGCCCTGAAGCAGCCTGAGAAGTTTCGGACCAGCGCCACCTCGTGCTCAAAAGTTATAACAAACTTGACAAAATGCTAATAACTTTTTTTTCTAATTGCTCACTGCTGCTGTTGGTCTGATGCTCACGGCCATGTTGGCTGGCTTCTTGTGCCGTTTTTGTGCTTGGCCCCGTAATTGCTGCTTGCAGCTATATTTATTATTATTCTTCTTCTTCTTCCGCTCTTGAAGTCTATGACAGCCCATAGAACCGCTTGCGGGGAAGTTATGAAATTTGGCACACAGTTAGAGGACAGTCTGATCTATGTCCATAGCAAATTTGGAGTCTCTAACTCAATCCCTCTAGCGCCACCAGCTGTCCAAAGTTGCACTTATGTTTATGTTAATAACTTTTGAATCATAAGGGTTAGAAACAAAAAATTTTTCTCTGATTCCTTGGCTCAAGCCGAATCGATTGCACCCTATGACGTCATTTTCCATCATGAAAATGTTTCCGCCATTTTGAATTTTCTGAAAAACATACTTTTTCGAACTCCTCCTAGGCCGTTACTCCGATTTTCATGAAAATTGAATCAGATCATCTTCAGACCATACTGACAAAAAGTTATGGAATTCAAGTTGATTCCTCAAACCGTTTTCGAAAAACTCACGAACGAATTGTACGTAGTGCTTGCGAAAACAGAAGTAAGGCTGTATCTTTGCAATGCTTTATCGTATTCAGACCAAACTTGGTACATGTCATCACAAGCATGACCTGAGGTACCATGCAGTGTTCCGGCGCAGCGCCACCTACTGGTGCAGAGATATGAAAAATGGTCATTTTTGCTTATAACTTCTGATGGTTTTATCCAAAAATCATATATTTGGTCTTGCTGGATTCGGGGAATCCTGCCGAGTCGAATGATATCCAATTTTCCTACTTCGGTCATTTTGGCCGTCGGCCATTTTGAATTATGTGTTAAAATGCTGTATTTTATGAACGCATTAGCGTATCATTACCAAACTCGGTATGGGTCATCAGGACGGAGCCTGACGTTTCGGCAGTGCGCCACCTTGTGGTCAAAAGTTATAACAAAATTTACAAAAATGCTAATAACTTTTGACTGTATTCACCAATTGTAATGAAACTGGTCTCAGTAGATTCCTTGGGTCATGCTGAGAACAAAGATATCAAATTTGCCATAGTCAGCTAAACTTCCTGTCCGCCATATTGTTTTTCTTTAAAAACCTACTTTTTCGAACTGCTCCTAGACCGTTGCTCCGATTTTCACCAAAATTGAACCGTGTCATCGTCAGACCATGCCGACAAAAAGTTATGGATTTCAAGTCGATAAGTCAAAACGTTTTCGTATACCAGAGCAACGAATTTGAGGCATGATGCAAAAACGACTCTTGAAGCTGTATCTCTTCAGTGCTTTGACATATTCAGACCAAACTTGGTATGTGTCTTCACAAGCATGACCTGAGGCAGCATACTCTGTTTCGGCGCAGCGCCACCTACTGGAGTGGAGATATTAAAAATGCCATTTTTGCTTATAACTTCTGATGGGTTTGACCAAAATTCATAAATTTGGTATGGGTCATCAGGACAATGCACTGAAGGAGCCTGAGAAGTTTCGGACCAGCGCCACCTTGTGGTCAAAAGATATAACAAAATTGACAAAAATGCTAATAACTTTTTTTCTAATTGCTCACTACTGCTGTTGGTCTGATGCTCCCAGCCATGTTGGCTTGCTTCTTGTGCCATTTTTGTGCTTGGCCCCGTAATTGCTGCTTGCAGCTATATTTATTCTTCTTCTTCTTCCGCTCTTGAAGTCTATGGCAGCCCATAGAACCGCTTGCGGGAAAGTTGTGAAATTTGGCACACAGTTAGAGGACAGTCTGCCCTTTGTCTATAGCAAATTTGGAGTCTCTAACTGAATCCCTCTAGCGCCACCAGCTGTCCAAAGTTGCACTTATGTTTATGTTAATAAGTTTTGAACCGTAAGGGCTAGAAACAAAATTATTTTTTCCTCTGATTCCTTGGCTCAAGCCGAATCGAATGCCATATGAAGTCATTTTCCGTCATGAAAATTTTTCCGCAATTTTGAATTTTCTGAAAAACGTACTTTTTCGAACTCGTCCTAGGCCGTTAATCCGATTTTCATGAAAATTTAACCAGATCATCTTCAGAGCATGACAAGAAAAAGTTATGGAATTCAAGTCAATTCCTCAAACCGTTTTCGTAAAACAAGCGAATGAATTGTGCATAGTGCTTGTGAAAATGGACATAAGGCTGTATCTCCGCAAAGCTTTATCGTATTCAGACCAAACTTGGTACATGTCATTAGAAGCATGACCTGAGGCATCATGCAGTGTTCCGGCGCAGCGCCACCTACTGGTGCAGAGATATGAAAAATGGTCATTTTTGCTTATAACTTCTGATGGGTTTGTCCAAAAATCATAAATTTGGTCTTGTTAGATTCGGGGCATCATGTCAATTCGACTGATATACAATTTTCCCATATCGGCCATTTTGTCGGTCAGCCATTTTGAATTTTGTGCTAAAATGCTGTATTTTACGAACGCATTAACGTATCGTTACAAAACTCGGTATGGATCTTTGGCACCATGGAATGACAATACTCAAAACGTTTCGGACCAGCGCCACCTTGTGGTCAAAAGTTAAAACAAAATTTACAAAAATGCTAATAACCTTTGACTGTATTCACCTACTGTAATGTCACTGGTCACAGTGGATTCCTTGGGTCATGCTGAGAACATAGATATCAAATTTTCCATAGTCGGCTGAATGTCCTGTCCGCCATATTGTTTTTCTTTAAAAACCTACTTTTTCGAACTCCTCCTAGACCGTTGCTCCGATTGTCACCAAAATTGAACCATATCATTGACAGACCATGCTGACAAAAAGTTATGGATTTCAAGTCGATAAGTCAAACCGTTTTCGTATACCAGAGCAAACAATTTGAGATATGATGCAAAAATGACTCTTGAAGCTGTATCTCTGCAATGCTTTGACATATTCAGACCAGACTTGGTACGTGTCATCACAAGCATGACCTGAGGCATTATGCAGTGTTTCGGCGCAGCGCCACCTACTGGAGTGGAGATATGAAAAATTGTTATTTTTGCTTATAACTTCTGATGAGTTTGACCAAAATTCATAAATTTGGTATGGGTCATCAGCACAATGCCCTGAAGGAGCCTGAGAAGTATCGGACCAGCGCCACCTTGTGGTCAAAAGTTATAACAAAATTGACAAAAATGCTAATAACTTTTGACTGTATTAACTGATTGTAATGAAACTGGTCTCAGTAGATTCCCTGGGTCATGCTGAGATCATAGATATCAAATTTGCCATAGTCAGCTGAACTTCCTGTCCGAAATATTGTTTTTCTTTGAAAACCTACTTTTTCGAACTCCTCCTAAACCGTTGCTCCGATTTTCACCAAAATTGAACCGTATCATCTTCAGACCATGTCGACAAAAGTTATGGATTTCAAGTCGATATGTCAAACCGTTTTCGTATACCAGAGCAACGAATTTGAGGCATGATGCAAAAACGACTCTTGAAGCTGTATCTCTGCAATGCTTTATCATATTCAGACCAAACTTGGTACGTGTAATCACAATCATGACCTGAGGCATCATACAGTGTTTCGGCGCAGCGCCACCTACTGGAGTGGAGATATGAAAAATGGATTTTTTTGCTTATAACTTCATATGGGTTTGTCCAAAAATCATAACTTTGGTCTCGTTAGATTCAGGGAGTCATGCCGAGTCGAATGATATCCAATTTTCCCATTTCAACCATTTTGGCCGTCGTCCATTTTGAATTTTGTGCTAAAGTGCTGTATTTTAAGAATGCATTCAAGTATCGTTATGAAACTCGGTATAGGTCATCAGAATAATGCCCTGAAGGAGCCTGAGAAGTTTCGGACCAGTGCCACCTTGCCACTGCTGCTGTTGGTCTGATGCTGCCAGCCATGTTGGCTGGCTTCTTGTGTCGTTTTTGTGCTTGGCCCCGTAATTGCTGCTTGCAGCTATATTTATTCTTCTTCCGCTCTTGAAGTCTATGGCAACCCATAGAACCGCTTGCGGGAAAGTTATGAAATTTGGCACACAGTTAGAGGACAGTCTGATCTATGTCCATAGCAAATTTGGAGTCTCTATCTCAATCCCTCTAGCGCCACCAGCTGTCCAAACTTGCACTTATGTTTATGTTAATAACTTTTGAACCATAAGGGCTAGAAACAAAATTCTTTTTTCCTCTGATTCCTTGGGTCAAGACGAATCGACTGCTTCCTATGACGTCATTTTCCGTCATGAAAATGTTTCCGCCATTTTGAATTTTCTGAAAAACCTACTTTTTCAAACTCCTCCTAGACCGTTGCTCCGATTTTCACCAAATTCGAACCATATGATCTTCAGACCATGCAGACAAAAAGTTTTGGATTTCAAGTCGATAAGTCAAACCGTTTTCGTATACCAGAGCAACGAATTTGAGGCATGATGCAAAAATGACTCTTGAAGCTGTATCTCTGCAATGCTTTATCATATTCAGACCAAACTTGGTATGTGTCATCACAAGCATGACCTGAGGCATCATACAATGTTTCAGCACATCGCCACGTACTGGAGTGGAGATATGAAAAATGGCTGTTTTTGCTTATAACTTCTGATGGGTTTGACCAAAATTCATAAATTTGGTATGGTTCATCAGGACAATGCCCTGAAGGAGCCTGAGAAGTTTCGGACCAGCACCACCTTGTGGTCAAAAGTTATAACAAAATTGACAAAAATGCTAATAACTTTTGATTATATCTACCGATTGTAATGAAACTGGTCTCAATAGATTCCTTGGGTCATGCTGAGAACATAGATATCAAATTTGCCATATTCAGCTGAACTTCCTGTCCGCCATATTGTTTTTCTTTAAAAACCTACTTTTTCAAACTCCTCCTAGACCTTTGCTCCGATTTTCACCAAAATTGAACCGTATCATCTTCAGACCATGCCGACAAAAAGTTATGGATTTCAAGTTGATAAGTCAAACCGTTTTCGTATACCGGAGCAAAGAATTTGAGAGATGATGCAAAAATTACTCTTGAAGCTGTATCTCTACAATGCTTTGACATATTCAGACCAAACTTGGTACGTGTCATCACAAGCATGACCTGAGGCATCATACAGTGTTTCGGCGCAGCGCCACCTACTGGAGTGGAGATATGAAAAATGGCTATTTTTGCTTATAACTTCTGATGGGTTTGACCAAAATTCATTAATTTGGTATGGGTCATCAGGACAATGCCCTGAAGCAGCCTGAGAAGTTTCGGACCAGCGCCACCTCGTGCTCAAAAGTTATAACAAACTTGACAAAATGCTAATAACTTTTTTTTCTAATTGCTCACTGCTGCTGTTGGTCTGATGCTCACGGCCATGTTGGCTGGCTTCTTGTGCCGTTTTTGTGCTTGGCCCCGTAATTGCTGCTTGCAGCTATATTTATTATTCTTCTTCTTCTTCTTCCGCTCTTGAAGTCTATGACAGCCCATAGAACCGCTTGCGGGGAAGTTATGAAATTTGGCACACAGTTAGAGGACAGTCTGATCTATGTCCATAGCAAATTTGGAGTCTCTAACTCAATCCCTCTAGCGCCACCAGCTGTCCAAAGTTGCACTTATGTTTATGTTAATAAGTTTTGAACCATAAGGGTTAGAAACAAAAAAATTTTCTCTGATTCCTTGGCTCAAGCCGAATCGATTGCACCCTATGACGTCATTTTCCATCATGAAAATGTTTCCGCCATTTTGAATTTTCTGAAAAACATACTTTTTCGAACTCCTCCTAGGCCGTTACTCCGATTTTCATGAAAATTGAATCAGATCATCTTCAGACCATACTGACAAAAAGTTATGGAATTCAAGTTGATCCCTCAAACCGTTTTCGAAAAACTCACGAACGAATTGTACGTAGTGCTTGCGAAAACAGAAGTAAGGCTGTATCTCTGCAACGCTTTATCGTATTCAGACCAAACTTGGTACATGTCATCACAAGCATGACCTGAGGTACCATGCAGTGTTTCTGCATGGTACCTTATTTTTGCTTATAACTTCTGATGGTTTTATCCAAAAATCATAAATTTGGTCTCGCTGGATTCGGGGAATCCTGCCGAGTCGAATGATATCCAATTTTCCTACTTCGGTCATTTTGGCCGTCGGCCATTTTGAATTATGTGTTAAAATGCTGTATTTTATGAACGCATTAGCGTATCATTACCAAACTCGGTATGGGTCATTAGGACGAAGCCCTGAAGGAGCCTGACGTTTCGGCAGTGCGCCACCTTGTGGTCAAAAGTTATAAAAAGATTCACAAAAATGCTAATAACTTCTGACTATATTTACCGATTGTAATGAAACTGGGTGATGGTGAGAACATAGATATCAAATTTTCCATAGTTGGCAGAACTTCCTGTCCGAAATATTGTTTTTCTTTTAAAACCTACTTTTTCGAACTCCTCCTAGACCGTTGCTCTGATTTTCACCAAAATTGAACCGTATCATCTTCAGACCATGTCGACAAAAAGTTATGGATTTCAAGTCGATATGTCAAACCGTTTTCGTATACCAGAGCAAAGAATTTGAAGCATGATGCAAAAACGACTCTTGAAGCTGTATCTCTGCAATGCTTTGACATATTGACACCAAACTTTGCAAATGTCATTGTCACCTCACTCTGACCATACCACATTAATTTGGTCACAGCGCCACCTATTGGCCGAAAGTGATGAACCAGTAAATCATCATTTTTGATCATTTTTCAGCTCTTTTACCTAAAATGATCTTAATAGGTCTTTAATTGTTCACGGCCGTGTTGGCTGGCTTTTTGTGCTGCTTTTGTGCTTGGCCCCGTAATTGCTGCTTGCAGCTATATTTAGGGGCCAAGCACCGAAGGTGCGTAGGCACCTATTGTATCCGTTGGCGTTCTTTTTTTTCTTTATTATTATTATTCTTCTTCTTCCGCTCTTGAAGTCTATGGCAGCCCATAGAACCGTTTGCGGGAAAGTTATGAAATTTGGCACACCGTTAGAGGACAGTCTGATCTATGTCCATAGCAAATTTGGAGTCTCTAACTCATTCCCTCTAGCGCCACCAGCTGTCCAAAGTTGCACTTATGTTTATGTTAATAACTTTTGAACCATAAGGGCTAGAAACAAAATTCTTTTTTCCTCTGATTCCTTGGCTCAAGCCGAATCGTCACCCTATGACATCATTTTCCGTCATGAAAATTTTTCCGCCATTTTGAATTTTGAAACCGTTTTCGAAAAACTCACGAACGAATTGTACGTAGTGCTTGCGAAAACAGAAGTAAGGCTGTATCTCAGCAACGCTTTATCGTATTCAGACCAAACTTGGTACATGTCATCACAAGCATGACCTGAGGTACCATGCAGTGTTTCGGCGCAGCACCACCTACTGGTGCGGAGATATGAAAAATGGGTATTTTTGCTTATAACTTCTGATGAGTTTGTCCAAAAATTTGGTCTCGTTGGATTCAGAAATGACCGAAGAAGGCCAGCATAAAAATTAATAGCATATACTAAAATCTATTTAAAATACATTTATTTTATGACTCTGCATCCATTGCCTCTGACAAGTTTTCTCACAGTCACATACTTAACTCAGAAACTCTTAAGGAAATTACAAGATTTACCTAAACTCATAATTATGAGTTGTGCTGATGTTCATGTGCATTATAAATACATTCTTTCTGACATGACTTGATAATACTGTAACTACTGAAGCTAAACCTTGACCCCCATTGGCCTGCCCCAACGTCCTACTATTGGTTGAACCACAATGATTGGTATGTTTTGTACACGCCATAAAGCCAATGCCATCACACTCACCAACAATCGGTTTTGCTGTACTTTTGCTAAACAACCGAACTTACTGGAGTCCACACTATTGAGAATTTGTGTTGCAGATTTTGGCATAATTTGTCAGAAGGAAACTTTAGAGTCTAAAAAGTCATTGTAGCTAAAGACACAAGTATTTCAAATCCGAGAATGATCAAATTATTTTTAGATGATGCTATATAATTTTTTAGATGAGACTTTCTTTTTGTGCAAACCACAGAAAACATGAGGTATGAACCGAAACATCTAGTTTGTTTCTGCTAATTGGCTGTAAGGGCAGAATTTTCAAACCCAACTTTTGCCTACAGCTCAGATGTAACCATGAGAAATTTGCAATGAGAAATTTGCAAATAAAATTATTTAATTTGTTACATTTTTACTTTAGTAATTTATTTTTGTTGAATACTATGTTGTCCTGTTATGAATAAATACGATTAAGTAAACAGTATTTTAGTTCTACTTGTTTAGTATAACACAATAGTATTGGCCTAAATAAAAGTTTACAGGAAATGTGTTTTGAGTTGCAAAAAATAATCATAAGTAAGTTTTATAATTATGTCCTTTTTTAATAATTTGTTCTCACTTTAAATATCAGGCTATTGTTTAATTTAATTCAATAGCACACCAGTTTAGGATAGTTTATATCTGTGTGGTGGCGCAACAGTTAAGCCGAGTGCTCTTGTCCGCCATCGGCCCGCGTGGCCCAGGTTCGATTCCAGCCCTTACTGGTTCCTGCATTCAATATACATATAAATCTGTTCCCATTGTCTCACTGATGTTCACTGGATAAGTAAGTTACTGGTATACTGGGGCTGTCTGTAAAAGGAATATTCTAAAGCTGTAACTGTATTTAAGATTACTTTATTGTAGTCTATTTGAAGCACACTATAATGATGCCATTAGCACACTACAAGTTGCCATTGCAATGTGTTTTAAAATCACTAAAAGTTTGTTATCAGTATAATATTAATGCATGTTCAACACTCTTACAATGTACTTGAATTGCAATTCCAATGTCACCAAAATACATTTAAAGTTAATGCTGAATTAATTCTGCATTTCAAAACTTAAATACAAGTCTATATTTAAAGTGTACTAAAGTATACTTGGAATAGTTCCACTTTAGCACAAATAAGTATATTTAATACAACTTCAGTTGAACTTCAGCACTGCTTTTGGACAACTAAAATGCATTTAGTACAAAACTAGTTGTTCCAATTTAGCAGACTTTAAGTATACCAATTTATAGCGTGCCACAAATACATTTAAGTATACTAAAGTACATACAAATAAATTGTGCTTAAGTATACTATTTTTTTCACTAGGGAAGAAAGAGTCGGTTAGTGATTTTCGACTTCAGTGAAAGTTATATTAATACGCCATGAGATGGCAGCAAAGACTGTCTTATGAGTGAGTCAGTCGGTCGCAAAGACTTTTAAATGGAAATGGACTGAAACAAGGAAGTTGTTTTTACTTTAAACAACATCTTACGAGACGCAACTGACAAATCCATTGACTAGCACTGTCATGGGAGTGATGACAGCCTGATGTTAAAAGGACAAAGTCAAAGATTGCTTTCCTCAGTGGACATTCAAACTGATTTTGTGATTATGAATATAAGATTGACCTGAAGAATATCAACTAAATGCAGGTAATACACCAGCTCAGGCGATCTCCTTCTCTCATTATACTCTACATATTACAGTGAGTTTCAATGAAGCGATGCAACATTCCTTCGTTACTGGTTCTAAAGTGACGTTTTAGAATTAGTAACGGAGGCTTGGGCTCAACTGTTAAACTGTCAGTTTGAGATTTGAATCCGTGGCGGAAGGAAGTAGTTCCTCACAAAAGAGGGATTTTAAAGGCAATCCATTGTTGTTTATTTATTTATACACTCGTGCCGTCGAACTATTGTGCGCAATATCACACTCGTAGCTGTGCGATATGGCTGTATATCAGCCTCGTGCCTACAGCTGAATCACAGCTGTGCTGATAAACAGATATATCGCGTGGCTACTTGTGTGATATTGCTCATATTTCGGCAACAACAAAACAGGACAATCTCACCACCAAAAATGCTAATAGGGCAGATCGTCACCGTTGTGGGCGGGGACTTCTCCCTATGATGACGTCATTGTAGGGGAGAGTCTGAATCAGCTCTTTGAAGAGACTGCTTCTGAGTAATGCTTCTGATTGTTTACACACACTGTTGTTTACATACACTTTTATAAGGTGTTCAAATCTTATTTAAAAAATTAATTTAGCAAAATAGGTTCCCTTTAACAACATCTTGCTACTTTGTCAGTATGACAGCACAGATTCCCTGGAATTCAGACTTATGGATCACGGTAAAGTCATCTTTATTTATATTCTTATCGAGCTAATGTTGTTTTTTGATTGAATCACTTCCGTTGTAAAAATTGTTAACTATTAATTTAAGAGCTGCTTAAATGACACCATTCCTACTGAAAACCGAATACCTTTAATGCATTCTTGCCGTTACGTGTTTAGTCTATAGTTTGCGTGTTTGAGTGTGTATGTGTGTAGAAGCTTGGTCTTTTTAAAAAAGTGATATTTGCCAAATTAGTTGTCTGGTCCACATAATAAAGAAAAATATGTTGTGTCCACGGATCTATGCGAACTGGAATGATTTTGATAACATTTTATCTATACATAGGGAAAGGAAAGGAAAATAGGCCTTCACAGGGGATAGTTTAGTTGAAACGTCAGGACTGCGTTATCATCATGTCTAGATGCAGGTCCTTCATCTCACCTGGATACGTCCTGGATCTGGCAGGCTGCAGCAAACCTCGGGATAAACAGAGAGAGACTAATATTAATGTAGACGCCATTCTTCTTATGATGTAGCGAGTACATCAGGTGTAATGGGAAGTGTTCCCGGTTCTGGCTGACCTAATCTATGCAGCCTAACAATTTTCATGAATTGAATTATAGAAATAGATAATGTGTTGTGTATGCAAGTTTAAACAGATGTGTTTTTAGTCTAGATTTATACTGACAGAGTGTGTCTGCTTCCCGAACAGTGATAGGAAGACAAAGTTCAGGTGCCAAATAGGAAAAGGATCTACTGCCTGCAGTTGATTTTGATATTCTAGGTATTATCAACTGGCCAGAATTCTGAGATCGCAATAGACGTGAAGGACTATAATGCATTAAGAGCTCACTCGGGTACTGGGGAGCTAAACCATTTAGTGCTTTGTAAGTAAGTAGGTAGCAAGATTTTAAAATCTATATGATGTTTAATAGGGAGCCAATGCAGTGTTGACAGAACCAGGCTAATATGGTCATACTTCTTGGTTCTAGTAAGAACTCTAGCTGCTGCGTTTTGGACCAGCTGTCTTTTCTTTAACAGGCGAGCGGAACAACCACCCAGTAGAGTGTTACAGTAATCTAGCCTTGAGTTCATGAACGCATGAACTAACCATTCCACATTTGTCATTGAGAGCATATGTTGTAGTTTAGATATATTTTTAAGATGGAAGAATGCGGTTTTACAGATGCTAGAAACATGGCTTTCAAATGAAAGATTGGTATCAAAGAGCACACCCAGGTTCCTAATTGATGACGAAGACTTAACAGAGCAGCCATCAAGTGTTAGACAGTATTCTAGGTTATTACGTTAAGAAGTTTTTGGTCCAAAAATTAGAATCTCTATTTTTTTTCTGAATTTAGTAGTAAGAAATTACTGGTCATCCAATTTTTTATATCAGCTATGCATTCCGTTAATTTTGTGAATTGGTACGTTTCATCAGGGCGTGAAGAAATATACAGTTGAGTGTCATCAGCATAACAGTGAAAACTAACGCCATGCTTCCTAATGATATCTCCCAAGGGTAGCATGTACAGAGTGAAAAGCAATGGTCCTAGTACTGAGCCTTGTGGTACTCCATGTTGAACTTGTGATCGATATAACATCTCTTCGTTTACTACTACAAACTGATAATGGTCAGATAAGTAAGATTTGAACCATGCCAATGCAATTCCACTAATGCAACCATAGTTTTCAAGTCTATTCAAAAGAATATTGTGGTCAATAGTGTCAAAAGCAGCACTGAGATCTAGTAACACCAATAGAGAGATACAATCACATTCAGATGATAAAAGCAAATAATTTGTAACTCTAATGAGAGCAGTCTCAATACTATGGTACATTCTAAATCCTGACTGGAAATCCTCACAAATACCATTTTTTTCTAAAAAGGAACATAGTTGTGATGAAACAGCCTTTTCTAGTATTTTTGACAGAAAAGGTAGATTCAAGATTGGCCCATAATTGACTAATTCTCTAGGATCAAGTTGTGTTTTGTTTTTTTTTTTTAATAAGAGGTTTAATAATAGCCAGCTTAAAAGTTTTTGGTATACATCATAGTGATAAAGATGAATTAATGATATTAAGAAGAGGATCTATGACCTCTGGAAACATCTCTTTCAATAGCTTAGTCGGCATAGGGTCTAACATACATGTTGTTGATTTTGATGATTTAATAAGTTTAGAGAATTCTTCCTCTCCTATAGCAACGAATGAATCGAATTTTTCCTCAGGGACACTAAAATGCACTGTCTGACGCAATAGTGTACTAGACGGTTGCATGGTTATAATTTTTATAATTCTTTTTGTCAATCTTGCAAGTAAAGAAGTTCATAAAGTCATTACTGCTGCGCTGTTTGGAAACATCAGAAGTTGAAGCTCTATTTCTCATTCATTTAGCCACTGTATCAAATAAATACCTAGGGTTGTGTTTGTTTTCTTCTAAGAGATTTGAAAAATAAGTAGATCTAGCATTTTTTAAGGCCTTTCTGTACTCAATCATTCTCTCTCTCCACGAAATGCAAAAAAACTTCTAGTTTTGTTTTCTTCCAGCTGCACTCCATTTTTTCTGGCAGCTCTCTTAAGAGCTCGTTGTACCACGGTGTTGGATTAGTTTCCTTAATCTTCTTTAAGCGCAGTGGATCAACTGTGTCTAATGTTGGGGTCGACCGATTATCGGCGTGGCAGATTATCAGCGCCGATATTAAGCATTTGTATTGTTATCGGCATCGGCCATTTTCAAAACCGATTTGCCGATAAAACCATTTTATTTTGAAATGCGCGATCTGGCACTGATCCAGCCACCTCAGTCAGAGCGCACCGCTCTGTGGCCTAGACTAAGCCCCGCCCATCGTCCGTCTGATTTGTTGGGAGTCACGAGCCTGGCCAATCAATACGGCTGGCGCGGCTGGAAAATGTTCCGCTCTCACACTGAAAGCACAGGAGCTGCTTCAGTGATCATCATCACACATCAATAAGTTATCTCTCGAAAGTAAGAATGCAGTAAACGTTCCTGAAGTTGCAATAAATCACTACACTGAAGTTGCAAAACACCTAAATATAATCGATTTATGATGACAAGCCCCGTTCAGTTATTATACTGTGAATTCCCGGTCAATGTCCGTCATTGCAGTGATATGCTTTAACAGATCATCACATCAGTGCTGAGATAGTGAAACTAAAACCTACTTCTCTCACCATTCGGCCAACTTAACGTTATATTGTGAATAGATTATCAACACGAATGAATTCACTCACGTCTGCTGCGGGTTTTTTCTTTTTTTTTGTGTTGTTCACATAGCTTCACTGAACAGCGCCCGTTCCGTTAGGGCTCTTAGTCAAAAAATTGCGCATATTTGGAGAAATATTGCTTTATTCTAACATGATTGCAAAATAATTTATCATACAGATTCAGAATTACCATTATGCAATTTTGAAGAGCTGAAAGGGCATCAAGCGCGAGCTCTGACGCCCTGACGCGACGCAAGCTCCCTATTCCTGATTTAGTTATCTCTGCGGGCGCGCTCTCTCATTTTACTAATAACCCTATGCTAATAACGTAAATTGTCAATAATCTCACATTGCACGTTTCTGGATGACGCTGTCCTGTATACTACTAATTGTTAACCATTTTAATTTACTTTGTAAAACTTCAGAGAGATTACATTTATTTTCCATTATTTGTTCATTTGTTGCTGTTTAAATTTGCTTTAAGTTTTACTTTGTTTATAGAATGCTGCTGATGGATGCTCCCAGCACTTTTTATGTTTGTTGTTATTATTAATATTGTTATTATGAACAGTTCTCAGAATTAAAGATGGGTTAAAATAATTTAAAGAGAGTCTTTGTCAGAGGCCTTTTTATTCTTAATTTTGACATTAATTTTCATTTTTACACTAGACACATATCGGTTCAAAATATCGGTTATCGGTCTCCTTGATCTGTAATAATCGGTATCGGCATCGGCCCTGAAAAATGCATATCGGTCTATCCCTAGTCTAATGTGCTGGACAAGACAGAGTCGATAGTTTCTGTTCCAACATCGAGGTCTTCTAAGCTGTCTGGTATGCTAAGGTGATGAAACTGATCAGGAAGATTATTTATAAAGCAATCTTTAGTGGTAAAAGTGATGGTTCTACCATATTTATGGCAGGGTGGCGGTTTTGCAGCCTTGGCTAAATGTGGTAAACATGAGACTAAATAATGATCTGAGATGTCATCGCTCTGCTGCAGAATTTCAATGGCATCAATATCGATTCCATGTGACAATATTAGATTTAAAGTATGATTACGACAATGAGTATAGAATGTCTGTAAATGCCAATCCCAATGCGTCTTTATTAATATCTACATGGATATTAAAATCACCAACAAAAAGGACTTTATCTACAGCCAACTCTGGTAGAAAATCAGCAAATTCTTTGATAAAGTCATTAGGGTGCCCTGGTGGCCTGTATACAGTAGCCAGCATAAATGTCAACTTACATAACGTTACATAAAGCACCATCACTTTGAAGAAATTATATTTGAAGGACTTTTGATTAATACTGAAGATATTACTATAAATTACCTCCCCCTTTGCCTTTCTGATGGGGATTGTGTCGATAATCGTAACCTTGAGGGCTGGACTCATTCTAGATTAGAATCTAGACAGCAAATCTAGATTATTGTCTGTGATAATATCATTTACAATAAGTGTTTTTGAAGAAAGGGATCTAATATTCAGCAACCCAAATGTTATCATTTGTTTATCAGTATCATCTCTTTTTTTATTTGTTGAACATCAATTAAATTTTTACCCTTAAAGGTGCCCAAGAACGTTCTTCCACAAGATGTAATATAAGTCTAAGGTGTCCCCTGAATGTGTATGTGAAGTTTCAGCTCAAAATACCCCGTAGATTTTTTTAAATTAATTTTTTTAACTGCCTATTTTGGGGCATCATTAACAATGCACTGATTTACACTCGGCGCCGCCCCCTTAAATCACGTACTTCCTGCCACACGAGCTGTCGACTATATTACAACCTGATTACAGCGTATTTACAAAGTTTACACAGCTAATATAACCCTCAAATGGATCTTTACTAGATGTTCGTCATGCATGCTGCATGCATGCTTCAAATTATGTGAGTGAAGTATTTATTTGGATGTTAAAGTTTTATTCTGAATGAATTTGAGGCTGTCCTCCATGGCTAACGGCTAATGCTACACTGTTGGTGAGATTTATAAAGAATGAAGTTGTGTTAATGCATTATACAGACTGCAAGTGTTTAAAAAATGAAAATAGCGACGGCTCTTGTCTCCGTGAATACAGTAAGAAACAATGGTAACTTTAACCACATTTAACAGTACATTAGCAACATGCTAACAAAACATTTAGAAAGACAATTTACAAATATCAGTAAAAATATCATGCTATCATGGATTATGTCAGTTATTATTGCTCCATCTGCCATTTTTCGCTGTTGTTCTTGCTTGCTTACCTAGTCTGATGATTCGGCTGTGTGCAGCTCCAGACGTTAACTGGCTGCCCTTATCTAATGCCTTTTATAATGTTGGGAACATCATGGGCTGGCATATGCAAATATTGGGGTCATACATATTAATGATCCCGACTGTTACGTAACAGTCTGTGTTATGTTTAGATTCGCCTGTTCTTCGGAGGTCGTTTAAACAAATGAGATTTATATAAGAAGGAGGAAACAATGGGGTTTGAGACTCACTGTATGTAATTTCCATGTACTGAACTCTTGTTATTTAACTATGCCAAGGTAATTTCAATTTTTGAATCAAGGGCACCTTTAAACGGGTTTGGAAGTTTTTTTTGTATTTACTAATTCGCGGTATAGACACAGTCTCTATGTGATAATATCTAGGTGAAAGAGTTGGGAATTATCTGACTTCTGTGACATGAGATGGCTAGTAGACCAGTCTGTCAGCTTTCTGACCTGGGCCCCGGTTTGTCATGTTTCAGCTCTAAAACTATGTGCCAAATTACTAGAGAGAAGAGCAGCACCATCGCAGGAGAGATGAATACCATCTCTTTTCAACAGGTCAGGTCTGCCCCAAAAACATTTCCAGTCATCTATGAAACCTATATTATTCTGCAGACACCACTTAGACAGTCATCCATTGAGTGATGACAATCTGCTAACTATCTCATCACTCCGAAAGACAGGAAGGGGACCAGAGCAAATTACTTTTTCTGACATCATACTTCACACCCCTCTTTAATGTTAATTTTAGTGATCTCCGACTGGCGAAGTCGGTCATCATTTGTGCTGGCATGAATAATATTCTTAGAGTATTTATGATTAGCATTAGCCAGCACTTTTAAATTTGCTTTGATGTCAGGTGCTCTGGCTCCCGGCAAACATGTGACTATGGTGGCTGGTGTCTCTATTTTCACTTTCTTTGTAATAGAATTGGCAATTACTAGGGCACTTTCAACAGAATTCTCAGTGGGTGCATCACTGAGTGGGGAGAACCTGTTTGATGTTCTAATCTGAACGGAAGAGGAACATTGCAAAATGTTGCAAGTGAAGTACCGGTACCTGCAGTCATGCAGCTGTCTCACGATGGCCAATCAGCGTGAGCTCCTCCATCTTTACTGAGTGAATGGCATTTTCAGGCTTCATCTTTGTCAGAGTTCCTCGGTCAGTTGTGCGTGGTATCTTCATCTTTGCTTAGCGAATGGCATTATCAGGCTTCATCTTTGTTAGAGTTCCCTGGCCAATCACGCATCAGATCTCCACTTTTGCAGCATGAATGGTGTGCTCTGGCTTCGTCATTGAGATGATTCCTTGGCCAATCATGTGCTGGATCTTCATGACCGTGGAGGTGGGCTCTTTACCCCGCCAAAGTACTAATACATTTTTTATTTTTTTTTTCTCATATTTTTATGACCCATTAAGGTGTTTATTTAGTATTATGATCTATCATGATCTTGATCTGCCATGTTTTTTCTGTGTTGGTAAAGCTGAATTTTCAGCATGATTACTCCTTTCTTCAGTGTCACATGATCCTTCAGAAATGATTCCAATATGCTGATTTACTGCTCAAGATTTTTATTTTATTTTTTTTTATCAATGTTGAAAACAGCTGTGTTCAGTTTTATTTCAGAATTCTTTGATGAATAGAAAGTTCAGAACAACAGCACTTATTTGAAATAGAAATCTTTTGTAACATTATAAATGTCTTTACTGTCACTTTTTATCATTTTAATGCATCCTTGCTGAATAAAAGTATTGATTTCTTTCATTTATTAAAAAAAAAAAAAAAAAACTCACTGGCCCCAAACCTGTGAACGATAAGCAACAACACTCCCTTTTTCAATGCCCAGAAAGCTACTAAAAACATATTTAAAACAGTTCACGTGAGTACAGTAGTTTAACCTTAATATTATAAAGCAAAGAGAATACTTTTTGTGCGCCAAAAATAGAAAAATAGCGACTTTATACCATAATATCTAGCGATGGGTGATTTAAAAACGATAGTTCATGAAGTTTCGAAGCTTTATGAATCATTTGTTTCGAATCAGTGATTCAGAGCGCCAAAATCACATGATTTCAGTAAACGAGGCTTCGTTATGTCACAAGTGTTTTGAAACTTCAATAGTTCACATGACTTTGGCAGTTTGATACACGCTCCGAACCATTGAATCGAAACAAAAGATTTGTAAAGCTTTGAAATCGCCCATCACTAGATATTGTTGAATAAAGTCGCTATTTTGTTATTTTTGGTGCACAAAAAGTATTCTCATTACTTTATAACATTAAAGTTGAAGCACTGTAGTCACATGAACTGTTTTAAATATGTTTTTAGTAGCTTTCTGGGCATTGAAAAAAGGAGTGTTATTGGTGGCAATAGAGGCCTCACTGAGCCTTTTTTTGAGACTTTATCAAAAATATCTTAATTTGTGTTCCGAAGATGAACGAAGGTCTTACGGGTGTGGAACGATTTAAGGGTGATTAATAAATTGCTTAATTTTCATTTTTGGGTGAACTAACCCTTTAATAAAGCATGCAAAGTCATTGATGAACTGTAATTAAATGCTCCAAAATGATGTTCCTCCTGTTCCTTTTATTTGTGGATCTCTGCTCTCAGGTTTGTATATTTGCTGTTTTATTAAGTGGTGTTTTTTCCTGGCTTCAGTTTAATCAGGAAACTAGCCTTACAGAAAAAAAAATATATGCATTATATGCACTATATACTGCATACTACTACCAAAATAGTAGGTTGTATGCCATCCCAAACTCCCTAAACCTGTAGTAAGATTTAAGTTAGTCATTTGATACAATGAACTTATTGTGTTCATACATATTTTTGTACTTACCCATACTATCAAAACTTTTCCCTAACCTTACCCGCATTCCACCTCAATGGCAACAAAAATGTTTTGCAATACTACATGAACAATAAGTACATTATATATATATTTTTTTCTGTAAGTATATAGTAGTAAAAGACACCTTATATTAAATGTGCGCCTGGCCCCATTCACATCTATTAAAATACATGTGGTTGATCTGATCACAAGTAGACTTTTCCTAAATGCATGTGCAGTGGGGTCCAAAACATTTTAAAATTATCCACTTTCAACCCCATTCAGAGGTGGTTTAAAATGCATGTCATGTTGCATTCGTAGAGTAAATTGTATGTGTTTGAACAGGTGCAAAGGACTACCAACATTGGGGATGTGTTGAGGGAAAGTCCGTCAAAATCTGAGATTTAAACTCAGCCCAGCAAGCCTGCTAGAACACCCAGATTATGTAATAAGGACAAAATTAAAAAAGAAAGAAAGAAACAAAGAAACAAACAAACATTGCCATGGCTGATTAGCCAGGGAAACCAGGTGCCTCTTCTTGGTTTGGGCTAGAGATTCAATTCAAAGACAACATGTGGACTGTGTGGTGGGACATATTATCACTCTATATATCATATCATATTTGAGCACATCAGACTTTCACCATCCTGCTGATGTACAGTATGTGGTGAGGGAATCAGAGATCCTTCCCTCAAAGAAAGGTGTCACAAAGTGGACACATAAGACACACATGCCTCTCTCTACCACTTGTCATTGATCAAGTAAAATGCATCTTAATAGCAGGTGTAAACAATTCTTCGTCGAATGCAGCACATACTCTGACAGTACACAGTGACGGTGTTTGAAGAAGTAATTTCCTCTAATTAATTAAAGCCAATTAAGAGGACAATTAGAGACAGCTGGCCTGATTGCCAGCCTTGCTCTTTATTCAGTGCTTCTCAGATTTAAAATGCCCTTTACTCACATTCATCCTCTTAGGATGAAAGGAAAGATTACAAGGAGGAAATTCGAGGACAAAGGCGCTCAAGTGAAACATATGTTAAATGGAATAAACTATATACTCTATAGAGTTTTGTTAATCAAGAAATTATTAATAAATATTAATAAAGCAATAAATACATTGAGTCTCCATGAAGTGGTTTAATTAACACAATTTTCTTCAGAGTTATTTAAAGGGGCTCTATGTAATAATGACAGCCAGTGTTCAAAATAGGTACTACAGTCCAAATTCAAAATATTGTTTGCCCCGCCCCCTCGTTCAAAGACGCGTGTTGCCAGCAACAATAGGGAGCGCATTTGACAATGAAAGCTGAGGAGACTTACACACTGTAAGCTGATGAGTTCATTTATTATGCTGTTGTTCATAGAAATATTTAGATGGATTCAGAGGCTTTTTAGGTCAGGTAGAATCTGCGATTCTCTGACCCAGTTTGTTTGCTGGTTTCCATGGTTGCAATACGCGCTTTTTTCCGCCAACTGGCAACCTGTGATGTCGAAATACTATTGGATAAACTGGCAACACACGGTTTCGCACATACCAAAACAAAGACAGACATTCCCACATGGAACGCACATTTCTAAGCAGAATATCTGGCTGTAGCATTGTCTTTCAGAGAAACAAGTAGGTAAACTTAGCATGTTTCCTAAATATCTGCAAACATATAGGGGTATTTTTATGCTTTATTAAAGTAAAAATCTTATATAGAGCCCCTTTAAGATTGAATATGAAGTCTGAGCTTTTTTTTTTTTTTTTAATCTCAGTCTCCATGTGACATGTTTTTCCCTGGGTAATTTTATAGCTGGTAGAAAGAGACTGTTTAAATCTGTATCTTCTAAAAAAAAAAAAAATTAATATTTAGAAGTAAACTAAGTATACTATGATATAGATGAATAACAATCTTCAATTTTGATTACACAAGGTATTTAAAAATGTGCCATAGGTGAAATAAGAGAAGAATTTAAGTGGGAGGTCACCTATGTATTCTTGCTTCTTGCTCCTCTGTCATTCCTTGCCTCCTGATGGAGTTTGGGTTCCTTGCTACTGTTGCCTCTGGCTTGCTTAGTTGGGGACACTTGAAATTCAGTAATGTTTTTGATCTGCCTGCATTGATACCATTGTATGCAAACTGATCTGAGCTGGACGATGACATCACTGTTTTTTCCAGAGTTGCTGTATAGGTAAATGAACTAAATTAATAACTGATGATTTTTACAACGTAATGCGTATTTTTACAACTCAATACTGAACTTACTTAAGCTGGACAATAACACCATTTTCTTCTAGAGCTACTGTACAGCCTCAATTATGTTCTCTCTATGACTGTAAAGCTGCTTTGACACAATCTGCATTGTAAAAAGTGCTATATAAATAAAGGTGACTTGATTTGACTCCTTGCAGTGCATTTAGTGACATGATTTGGTAGCATAACTCCATAAAGGGTGAGGGTGCCTCTGTAGATGGTGTGTGGCTCTATCGTCCCTCTTATAATAACATTTGTATATTGGATTTGATATATTAAAATAAAATTTATAAAAATATAAATAATAAAATAAAATAATGTTTCTTTAAATCCCTATCTGGGGACTAACAGTGGCAGATGTTAGGATGATGTTATCCAATTAAATATGTCATTTTATTTGATCACATGAATGCAGGGTTGCCAGGTTTTCACAGCAAAACCTGCCCAATTGCTACTCAAAATTAGACCAAAACTAGCCCAATTGCATTCTAAAATCCACATTTTTGGTGGGGTTCTCCTGGTAAAATTCGCATTCCAGGGGCTAAATATCAAGTTATGTGGGGTCACTTTAACCCGCAGACATGAAACCCGCAACCCGTGGCAAAAATGTTAAAGTAGCCCAATTCCAGAGGAAAACTGGAAGATTTGGCACCACTTGAATGAGACGCAATGAGACACTCGGTGTGTATTTATAATTGTTATTTTGATATTATTTTATAATTTATCTGGATTAAAAAATGAAAAGGAAGGAATTAGGATACAGTATGCTGGGAATATTGTAATAAAACACTGATTGTGATTACAAGAAGTAGTAGGTTAGTCCATGCTGCTATTAGCACTTATATTCAAAGTATTCAGTTATGTTTATCATAGGCAGTCAATCAATGCACATTTAATCACCGACATTTAAATATCCACAACACAACATTAACATTACTGTAACATAAACTGGATGAAATTGACATGCAAATTGGATCAGGATGGACTTAAATATTCCTGAAAATGAAGTGAATGACCAGTGAACTTAGCTATTTAAGATAAGAAGGGTAAGAGTGCCATAAATGTCTCTGTCTCATCTATTCACTTAAATGATGCATGTGGTACTTTTATCCCTTATGTCTCTTGTTAATTTGCCTACAGGGACAATGGATGAAAATTACTTGCATAGCTAAAAGTGACACATTTATATTGAAGTACTTTAATGAAGTGATTAGTTAATTAAGCCAGTGAACTCAGGTATATTCTTAGACCCTAACATACAATGATGGATTGGCAGAATGACAGATTGGTGTTAATACCCACTAATATAGTACATGATCAAACCTACATTTTTTTCTCCAAAGGTATATGGGAAATAGTCGTGAGCCATGCGGTGTGACATCTAAAGTCTTCATCTTAAGTTTTAACCATGTTTTTTTTTTAAACCGTTCATTCATTCTTCATATTGATTCATATTACACACACACACACACACACACACACACACACACACACACACACACACACACATATATACAGTACTGTGCAAAAAGCACGTCAGTATTTTCTATTTTCACCCCCCAAAAAAGGTTTTAAGCCAGTTATTTATATCTTTTGCTCTAGTGTGTCAATAGGAAATATCCGTTCACATTTCCAAACATTCATTTTGGCATTAATTGTAATAATCCAGTGAGATTTTTGAATGGCTTAAAACCTTTTTTGGGGGGTGAAAATACTGACGTGCCTAAGACTTTTGCACAGTACTGTGTATATATAGATTATATATATATATATATATATATATATATATATATATATATATATATATATATATATATATATATATATATATATATATATATATATAATTGTCACGGGGTGAAGAATCACTCGACAAGAGGTACGTGAAATCAAAACCCCCGGAGGGTGGATTTATTGAGAACTGTGGGGTGCCTGGTGAAATGTGTGGCTTCGCTCTCTGGTGGCCTGGTGCTTCCCGTGTTCTCTTTGTGCTCTTCCAAGCCAGTTGAGGTGAAAGTGGGTGTCCAAACGTGCTCCAAAGTGGCTGGGCTGTCGATCATTCGCTGCTTTCTGTAAAGAGATGAGACAGGGGTTAGACCAGCCTTGCATTCGGTTCGAGACCGCCGTTTGAGCGCAGCGTGTGCTCCTTAAGAGTGTGCTGGCTGATGGGGAGCAGCTGTGACCGATCAGCCGGTGACGAGGAAGTGCAGGTGTTTTCCGTTGGTTGCCAGGGCGACGCTGATTCCTCTGGGAGTGCTCGTCACATTCCCCCCCCCTAAGCGTCGTTCTGGTCCTGTGAAGACATTTAGAGAGTGGGGAGGGTGGGGAATGACCCCTGACAGACCTGCATAAGCTGTCCAGATCCGGGAGAGCCCATCGGCGTTCGCGTTGGCGGACCCAGCCCGATGGCGAACTTCAAAGTGGAAGTCCTGGAGCGCTAGGAACCAGCGAGTCACCCTGGCATTGGTGTCCTTGGCGCGGGCCATCCACTGTAGGGGCGCGTGGTCGGTTACCAAGGTGAACTTGCGGCCCAGGAGGTAGTACCGGAGCTCCAGGACTGCCCATCTGATGGCCAGGGCTTCCTTCTCCACGGCGGCGTACTTCCTTTCGGCAGGGGACAGCTTCCTGCTGATGTAAATGATCGGATGCTCCTCACCTTCTTGAATTTGGGAGAGGACTGCTCCCAGTCCTGTGTCGGAGGCATCCGTCTGCAGCAGGAAGGGGCAGCTAAAGTCCGGGGCGCGGAGTACCGGCGAGGACGTAAGTGCTGCTTTAACCTGGGAGAAGGCCTCTTCTGCCGACGGGGTCCAGCATACTTTCTCCGGCTGCCCCTTCCTGGTCAGGTCTGTCAGGGGGGCGGCTAAAGAAGATAAGTTGGGGATAAAACATCGGTAATAACCCGCCAACCCCAAGAAGGCTCGTACCTGGGTCTTTGTCTGGGGTCTTGGGGCAGCGTGGATGGCCTCGACTTTCTTGTCCTGCGGCCGAATGAGTCCTCGGCCGACTTGGAAGCCCAGGTACTTGGCCTCAGAGAGAGCTAGGTGGCATTTTCGAGGGTTGGCGGTAAGTCCAGCCCGCCGGAGCTCCGAGAGCACCCTCCGCAGTCGATTCAGATGTTCGTCCCATGCCTCGGAGTGTACCACGACGTCATCCAGGTAAGCGGCCGCGTGGGCCTGGTGGGGCCGCAGGAGGATGTCCATCATCCGCTGGAATGTCGCGGGAGCCCCGTGTAGGCCGAAAGGAAGGGTCCGGTACTGCCAATGGCCACTGGGGGTGGAGAAGGTGGTCTTCGGCTTGGCAGCGTCGGAGAGCGGTACCTGCCAATAGCCTTTGGTGAGGTCCAGGGTACTGATGTACCGGGCCCTTCCTAGGCGGTCCAGCAATTCGTCCACTCGAGGCATGGGGTACCCGTCGAATTCGGAGACTTCGTTCAGGCGACGGAAGTCATTGCAAAAGCGGAGGGTGCCATCCGGCTTTGGGACCATCACAATGGGGCTGGACCACGGACTCCGGGACGGTTCTATTACCCCCAACTTTAGCATTTGTTGGACCTCCTCCTCAATAGCCTGCCGACGAGCCTCCGGGACTCGGTAGGGCCGTTGCCTAACGATGACTCCTGGGGCCGTCCGGATGTGGTGTTGAAGCACGTTGGTCTGCCCGGGCTGAGAGGAGAACACATCCTGGAACTGACTGACCAGGTGCTGCAGCTCCGTCTTCTGGGCAGCCGAAAGGTGGGGGTTGACATCCACAACCACGGGCTCGGTGAGGCTTAGGGCAGCTACCTGGTCCTGGGTCCCCACCCATTTCTTCAGGAGGTTGATGTGGTAGAGTTGCTCCGCCTGCCGGCATCCCGGCTGTCTCAGGCGGTAGGTGACTGGCCCAATCCTCTCCACCACCGAGTAGGGTCCTTTCCAGGAGGCCAGAAATTTGCATGCGGAGCTGGGGACCAGGACCATGAGGCGGTCTCCCGGTTGGAACGCCCGTGGTTGGGCTGCCCGGTCGTAATGACGTTGCTGCGCCTGTTGGGCCCTGGTGAGGTGTTCCCGGACTAACGGCATCACTCGGTCGATCCGTTCCCTCATTTGCCGGACGTGTTCAATGATGGTACGATGGGGGGCCGGCTGCTGCTCCCACGCTTCCCGGGCCACGTCCAGGAGGCCTCGAGGTTGACGGCCAAACAGGAGCTCGAAGGGGGTGAAGCCAGTTGAGGCCTGGGGAACTTCGCGGATCCCAAAGAGCACGTAGGGGATCATGAGGTCCCAATCCCGCTTGTCCTCCGCTGCCACGCGTCTGAGCATTTGCTTGAGGGTCTGGTTAAACCTCTCCACGAGCCCATCGGTTTCGGGGTGGTAGACGGTGGTCCTCAACTGCTTCACTCGCAGCAGCCGGCAAAGGTCTGCCATTAGCCGGGACATGAAAGGGGTTCCCTGGTCAGTCAGGATCTCCGAGGGGAGGCCGACTCGACTGGCCAGCAGAAACAGCTCCTGGGCGATGGCCTTCGCGGTGGCCTTCCGCAGGGGGACTGCTTCTGGGTACCGGGTGGCATAGTCAACGATGACCAGGATGTGCTCATGCCCCCGGGCAGACTTCGGCAACGGCCCCACTATGTCCATTCCAATCCGCTCGAAGGGCACCTCGATGATAGGCAGCGGGATGAGCGGGCTGGGGGGAGGAGTCCTGGGTGACGTGGCTTGACAGGTCGGGCAGACTTGGCAGAACCGCTTCACTTCGGCGTCCAGGCCCGGCCAGTGGAAGCGGTCGCGGATGCGTTGAGCGGTATTGGCTGCAGCGAGGTGTCCTGCCATGGGGTGGGAATGAGCCAGTTCTAGAATGGTCTCGGTCTTGGCTCGAGGCACGACTAGTAACCTTTTCTCCTCCCCCCTACGCTGGGCGACACAATACAGCAGGCCATTCTCTACAACAAAATGTGGGAGAGGGTGGGGCCGGGGGAGGACGTCCTTTTCATCTACGACTCGCACCTGGCTCCAACAGTGTTTGAGTCGGTCGTCCTCCCGCTGTTCCTTGGCGAAAGAGCCCCCTCCAGCGGCCTGTTGGTACACATCATAAAACAGATTAGTAGATTGGGAGGGGGTCTCACCTTCTCTCCCACTGTCGGAGACGAGCAGCGCCGGTCGGCGGCGGGGTCCAGGCGGCCGCCTCGGTCTTCGACGGTTCCCCTTGGGGCTGGCAGGCTGAGTAGAGGCGGACAGCAGCTTCTCGAAGCCGGGCCAATCCCTTCCAAGTAGTACGGCCACCGGCAGGTCTTTCACCAGGCCTACTTGCACCGGCCAGGTGCCCTGGGGGGACGAAATGACCATCTCACGGGCCGGTACTTGGCGAGTGTCCCCGTGCACACAGGTAAGGGGTAGGAAGTTTTTCCGGCCGCTTTGAGGGGTGCACAGCCGCGACTGGATGAGGGTGACCGCACTGCCTGAGTCCAACAGGGCCCGGAACCGTCTTCCATCGACCTTCACCTCTGCTTCGGGGGCTCCCGCCGGTACTCGCTGGTGAAGGATGCAGCCTGCCAGCCAGGCTCGCGGAGGCAATGGTGGATCTGCACTTGGCATGGGCTCATCTCGCGGTGGGGAAACCGTCGGCCTGCTGACTGGTCGCGCGGTGCCTTCGAGCGGGCGTCGCTCCTGGACCACCCTCCGGGGAAATGGCGGAAGCCGGTCCCCTGCTCCGCTGTGATGGACAGTATCCGCCAGCTCGATCGCCTCCACTAGTTCCCGGACGTCACGTGGGTTCCTCATGCCGACGGCCTGTCGGTAGGCGCGAGGTAGTGCGCGCAGGAGGCGATCGACCACCACTCGTTCCGCTACCTCGGTTGCGGTGGGGTCCCCTTCCAGCAGCCAGTGCTGGGCGATGCGGCTGAGTTCAGCTGCCTGGGCACGGGCTGGCACCCGGGGCTTGTATTCCCACTCGTGGAACTGTTGGGCGGCGCACACAGGGGAGAGGCCCAGCCTCGCCAGGATCTCTTGCTTAACTTCGGTATAACGGTCGGCACTTGCCACGGGGAGCGAGCAGTAAGCCCTCTGTGCTTCACCGGTGAGGAGGGGTGCCAGCGCACGTGCCCACTCGTCTTCAGGCCATCTTTCTCGGTGGGCGGTGTTTTCAAAGACCTGAAGGAAGGCGGGTAGCTTGTGCCCGAGGCTCAGGTAGCGGAACGCGCTGGGCTGCGGCCGCCCGGATGGCGGCGAGTTCATCCTCCGTCCTGCCCAGGCGAGTGGCGAGGTGTTCCGCTATTTGCTGCTGGCGGATGCTTACTTCAGCGAGGCGTTGTAAGACGTCCTCCATCGCGGGGACGCGCACGCCGCCTTCCGTGGTGCTGGTGACACAAACAGAGGAAGAGGGAAAAAAATTAGGGGTTGGAGCAGTGACCTTGTCGGTGATTCCTCACCGTTATGCCCGCATTCTCCACCACTGTCACGGGGTGAAGAATCACTCGACAAGAGGTACGTGAAATCAAAACCCCCGGAGGGTGGATTTATTGAGAACTGTGGGGTGCCTGGTGAAATGTGTGGCTTCGCTCTCTGGTGGCCTGGTGCTTCCCGTGTGCTCTTTGTGCTCTTCCAAGCCAGTTGAGGTGAAAGTGGGTGTCCAAACGTGCTCCAAAGTGGCTGGGCTGTCGATCATTCGCTGCTTTCTGTAAAGAGATGAGACAGGGGTTAGACCAGCCTTGCATTCGGTTCGAGACCGCTGTTTGAGCGCAGCGTGTGCTCCTTAAGAGTGTGCTGGCTGATGGGGAGCAGCTGTGACCGATCAGCCGGTGACGAGGAAGTGCAGGTGTTTTCCGTTGGTTGCCAGGGCGACGCTGATTCCTCTGGGAGTGCTCGTCACTATATATATATATATATATATATATATATATATATATATATATATATATACATATAGGTGTGTGTGTGTATTAGTGATGAGTGGATCAGCTCAAATGTCACCCGAATCCGCTTTTAAAAATGTACCTATGAATTTCTCTGATTTAGATATCCGCACCCGACCTGCACCCGATCGTCACATTACAGTTATTCAAATTCTCAGTGTTCAGTGTCATAATATGCTAACATATTACACTGAACTAGGCTGCTTTTAAATGAATTTAGAACTTATTTAAAGTAATAAAATGTCTTCTTTGGCAAAATTGCGTCTCTTTAAAGCAGGGATGGACAACTCCGGTCCTGGAGGGCCAGTATCCAGCAGAGTTTAGCTCCAACCCTAATCAAACACATCTGAACCAGCTAATCAAGGTCTTTAGGATTAGTAGAAAGTTATAGGCAAGTGAGTTTTTATCAGGGATGGAGATAAACTCTGCAGAACGCTGGCCCTCCAGGACCGGAGTGGTCCATCCCTGCTTTAAAGGATTTAATCCCTTCAAATTTACACTGGAATTTCATTGTTTCTGTCACCGCAACTTTACAAACACACACACACACACGTTCAGCCCAAGCAAAGGCTGGATATAGGCTTTATTCATTTATTATCGGCGTTTCACAGCCATTACACATCACATACCCAAACACTTGATTGGTTAACTACTTCACTAAAATGCTGCCACATGGTACTTTTCTTTTCTTTCCTTTCCTATCCTTTTTTTAATCCTCCTTTTTTGAAATTTCTCTCAGATTTGTTTTGCCTCCATTGCTGCTTAACAAGTGAACACCGCAACTGCGTCTGCAAATTAGTGCCTGACAAAAAATGATTAAACAATATCCCATGTAGATTTTCTTCCTATGTGTTCTTTAATGTCCACAAGGAGTTGCTCTCAGCAAATGTTTTCCTTTATTGATTTTCCCTGAAGAGTTACATTGTCAGAACATTCATGATTTATCTCTTATCCGCCCGTGACCCGCCTGCGACCCATACCAATCAATTGAATGTTATTTTTTATTACCAGACCTGCAGATTATCCACAGCACCCATGGCTATAACCGTGATCTGCGCATCACTAGTGTGTGTGTGTGTACTATATTGCCAAAAGTATTCGGACACCCCTCCAAATCATTGAATTCAGGTGTTCCAATCACTTCCATGGCCACAGGTGTATAAAATCAAGCACCTAGGCATGCAGACTGCTTTTACAAAGAATGGGTCACTCTCAGGAGCTCAGTGAATTCAAGCATGGTACCGTCATAGGTTGCCACCTGTGCAATAAGCCTATTCGTGAAATTTCCTCACTACTAAATATTCCACGGTCAGCTGTTAGTAGTATCATAACAAAGTCGAAGCAATTGCGAACAACAGAAACTCAGCCACGAAGTGGTAGGCCACGTAAAATCACAGAGCGGGGTCAGCGCATGCTCACCAACTTTCTGCAGTCAGATTGTGTGGCCTTCAGATTAGCTCAAGAACAGTGTGTAGAGAGCTTCATGGAATGGGTTTCCATGGCCGAGCAGCTGCATCCAAGCCTTACATCATCAAGTGCAATGCATCGGATGCAGTGGTGTAAAACACGCCGCCACTGCACTCTAGAGTCTGGGTTTAGCGGTTGCCAGGAAAACGGTACTTGCCTGACTGCACTGTGCCAAGTGTAAAGTTTGGTGGAGGGGGGATTGTGGTGTCGGTTTGTTTTTCAGGGGATGGGCTTGGCCCCTTAGTTCCAGTGAAAGTAACTCTTAATGCTTCAGCATACCAAGACATTTTGGACAATTTCATGCTCCCAACTTTGTGGGAACAGTTTGGGGATGGCCCCTTCCTGTTCCAACATGACTGCGCACCAATGCAAAAAGCAAGGTCCATAAAGACATTGATGAGTAAGTTTGGTGTGGAGGAACTTGACTGGCCTGCACAGAGTCCTGACCTCAACCCAATAGAACACATTTGGGATGAATGCTACTAGAAGAATGGTCAAAAATTCCCATAAACACACTCCGAAACCTTATGGAAAGCCTTCCCAGAAGAGTTGAGGCTGTTATAGCCTTAAAGGGTGGGCCAACTCCATATTAAACCCTACAGATTAAGAATGGGATGTCATTAAAGTTCATGTGCACGTAAAGACAGGCATCCCAATATATATAAAGAGAAGTAATTTCTTAACTATTAAAAGTGTTATATAGCCCGCTGAATCATTCTCAGACTTAACACTGACAACAATGGAATCACTTGGGAGAGAAATGTCAGAAGACTTATTTCTTAGCACAAAAGAGGATAGTGGTACAAGAGGATTACCAAATCATTGTTTTAAGTGTGAAAATATAGCAAAAGTAACACAGAAATTCAAAAAGAATGGACTTGTGACAAGGCCCCTGAAATAATCAGGACTTAATTTTAAGCTTTTATTTAGTGATGAGTGATTTTTTTTTTTTTTTTTTACTAAACAAAGAGCAGGAGAAATACCAAGCAAGTGTTTCAGAGCTAGAAAATGGATCTAACAGCATCCACAATGTTATGGTGTTGCTAGAGGATGAGTACAATGAGAAGTTCCTTGTTCCCACAGTGAAGTAAAGCTCTTATGTAGGGATGTATGAGTGCTGAAGGTGGGAGGGAGTTGTGCTTTATCAATGCTGTCATGAATTCAAACACCACTGTGAGATGTAATACAAAAACTTGAAACAGAAGATGCTACTCTCTCCTCATTACTTGCATTGTTGGGAATTTTTTCAACATGACAACGACGATATGCATTCTCCCAAGGTGAAAATCCTTCTGTGGACATGTATTTCACCTAATCTAAAAAGGGATAGTTCACCAAAAAATGAAAATTACCCCATAATTTACTCACCCTCAAGTAGGGATGGGTACAGAGAACCGGTATTTTTTTTTTTGGACTGATACGTAATTGGGTCAATACCAGACTATCGATAAGCTTCAGGACAAACGATACTGTTATCAGTACTTGTGATGATTTATCTCTGTATACTTCAGTGTTAATGGCAAATTAGAAGCGGCTGCTTGTCATTTGTCAATGAAGGAGGTAACACTAGTAGTATAATGAAACATTTACAAACAAAACATGCTATCTACTTCAAGTAATGTGCTGTATTTACTATGTCTCCACCGTCTCCTGTCTCCAGCTCCAAATGCAACTCCCCAGCCTCAGCCACAGGCGAAGGTAACATTAATTATAAAATAAGTCTTTACTTTAGGTTCTAAATCTCCCTCTGTCTCTCTGTCTCTCTCTCTCTTTAAAGAGCCTTTTTATTTTAAAAATGTGCTTTGTGTTTTTTTCTGTTTGCATTTGTAAATTGCAGTACTACATTTACATATATTCATTTGGCAGACGCTTTTATCCAAAGGAATACAACAAGCGAGTCGTAATGACAAGGCAAATAGACAAGAAGTGCTCACAATACAAGTTATAGGCAGTGCTCAGAGTATCAAAAGCTACAATAGAGAGGGATTAGATGAAGTGAAAGGATAAGAATAAGAAGTAGTTGTTTTTTTTTTTTTTTAAGATGAGGTTAAGTGCTCACGAAAGAGATGAGTTTTCAGCTGTCTTTTGAATATTGCCAGGGATTCAGCATTCCGGTTGAAGGCAGGAAGATCATTCCAGCAGCAAGGGACAGTGAATGAGAATGTTCTGGAAAGTGATTTCGTGCCTCTCTGTGATGGTACCACAAGCCTTCGCTCCTTTAATGAGCGTAGGCTTCTGGTAGGAGTGTAGACTCGTAAGAGTAAGTGGAAGTAGGAGGGTGCTGAGCCTGTGGTAGATCTATAAGCAAGCGTCAACGCCTTGAATTTGATGTGAGCAGCAAGTGGTAACCAGTGCAGAGAGATGAAGAGAGGCGTGACATGGGCTCTTTTGGGCTCGTTGAAGATGAGACATGCTGCAGCGTTCTGAATCATTTGTAGAGGCTTGATTGTGCATGATGGCAGTTCATCCAGAAGTGCATTGCAGTAATCAAGCCTAGAAATGACCAGGGCCTGGACCAGAAGTTGTGTTGCATGTTCTGTTAGAAAGGGCCTGATTTTTTTTTTTTAAGATGAGGTTAAGTGCTCACGAAAGAGATGAGTTTTCAGCTGTCTTTTGAATATTGCCAGGGATTCAGCATTCCGGTTGAAGGCAGGAAGATCATTCCAGCAGCAAGGGACAGTGAATGAGAATGTTCTGGAAAGTGATTTCGTGCCTCTGTGATGGTACCACAAGCCTTCGCTCCTTTAATGAGCGTAGGCTTCTGGTAGGAGTGTAGACTCGTAAGAGTAAGTGGAAGTAGGAGGGTGCTGAGCCTGTGGTAGATCTATAAGCAAGCGTCAATGCCTTGAATTTGATGTGAGCAGCAAGTGGTAACCAGTGCAGAGAGATGAAGAGAGGCGTGACATGGGCTCGTTTGGGCTCGTTGAAGATGAGACATGCTGCAGCGTTCTGAATCATTTGTAGAGGCTTGATTGTGCATGATGGCAGTTCATCCAGAAGTGCATTGCAGTAATCAAGCCTAGAAATGACCAGGGCCTGGACCAGAAGTTGTGTTGCATGTTCTGTTAGAAAGGGCCTGATTTTCCTGATGTTGTATAGTGCAAATCTGCATGGCCGAGCTGTCTCTGCAATGTGGTCTTTGAAGGTCAGTTGGTCATCAAGGATTACTCCAATTTTTTTTGGACTAATTTGATGGGGTAATTGAGGATGTGCTTAGCTGGATGCTGAAATCGTGATTTAGAGTCGGATTGGCAGGGAAGACGAAAAGCTCAGTCTTAGCCAGGTTGAGCTGTAGATGATGTTCTTTCCTCCATGCCGAGATGTCCGCCAGACAGCTTGAGATTCGTGCAGCTACTGTGGGATCATCTGGTTGGAATGAAAGGAAGAGTTGTGTGTTATCAGCATAGCAATGGTAGGAGAAACCATGTGCCTGAATGATGGGACCAAGTGATGTAGTGTAAATAGAGAAGAGGAGGGGTCCATGTACTGAACCCTGAGGAACCCCCGTGGTCAGTTAATGAGCTTTGGATACCTCCCCTCTCCAGGCAACCCTGAAATACCTTCATGTGAGATAGGATTCAAACCAGAGAAGTGGAGTACCTGTGATGCCCAGTGATGAGAGGGTGGACAGAAGAATCTGATGATTAACTGTGTCAAAGGCAGCAGATAGATCGAGCAGAATGAGAACTGACGATTTGGAATCAGCCTTTGCAATCCGCAAGGATTCAGTGACCAACAGCAGTGCAGTCTCTGTCGAGTGGCCACTCTTGAAACCAGATTGATTGACATCCAATTGGTTGCTATGTGAGAGGAAAGATGACACCTGGTTGAAAACAACTCGTTCAAGTGTTTTTGCTATGAATGGTAGGAGAGAAACAGGTCTGTAGTTGTCTACAAGAGACGTGTTTAATGTGGGTTTAAGCAGTGGGGTTACCCGAGCCTGCTTGAATGTGTTAGGGATAGTGCCAGTGTGGAGAGATGTGTTGATGATGTGTGTAATTGCTGGTAAAAGTGTAGGAACGTTGGCTTGCAGTAGGTGTGAGGGGATGGGATCTAGAGGGGCAGGTACTGGGATGACTGGAGAGAAGAAGTTTGGATACTTCTGTCTCAGTGAGGGGGGAGAATGAAGAGAGGAGGTGTGTGGCTGTGTGTGTGGTTGGTCTGAGTTCTCTGTGTGTGGAGCGGAGAACTGACTGCTTATGGTAGATGTGTTGTCAGTGAAACATTTAGCAAAATTATCAGCAGTAAGGGATGAGGTGGGTGGTGGTGTAGGGGGGCAGAGGAGAGAGTTGAATGTTTTGAAAAGTGTGCGTGCGCTGTTGATTTTGTTGTGGAAATTGCATGAATTTCAGCAGAAAAGGATGAGAGCAGAGATTGATAGCTACTTAGGTCAGATTGGTTTTTGATTTGTGCCACTTCCTCTCTGCAGCGCTGAGTTTGGTCCGATGTTCACGAAGAACATCAGATAACCAGGGATAAGAGAAAGTGGCACGTGCAGGCCTGGAAGACAGAGGACAGATACTATCTAGAGATGAAGTTAATGTGGAACATAAAGTGTCTGTTGTTGTATTCACATCCAGAGATGAGAATTGTGAGGGTGAGGGAAGGGAGGATGATACAGTAGAGGAAAGATGAGAAGAAGAAAGAGAGCGCAGGTTTCGTCTGAAGGTAACTGGTAGAGGGGTTGGTGGTGAACAAATGGGGAGACTAATGAAAAATGTGTTATAACAGAGACACCGGAGGCAGGAATAAAAGCAGTTATGATGTTTATTGGGCATACAGCAGAGCAAAACGGGTGGTGAATGGAGTGGTGGAAGATTTCAGAGGTGGAATGAGAGATAATACAGTCCTTATTTTCGTTGCAGATGAATGGAGAGGGAGACACTGGAGAAGGCAGACAGGAACACTCACACACACTGGCAGGTAGGCACACAAGGAGAACTGGAGACAATGGAGACGAAGGAGATGATGAAGCTGGGTAAGTATTGCTTTGGGAGTCCTTGAGGTAAGTTTACAACTGGTGTAACACAAACGAGACCGGACAGTGAGTGTGTGTGAGTGTGGGGTTTAAGTGCTGGTGTTGATGACTGATGTGATGAGCTTCAGGTGGCGGTGATTAGTACGCTGGTGATTGGGTGCGTGGGTACTGGAGTGAGGTGGAACCTGACGTGTCTGTGACAGTACCCCCCCTCCCACGGCCCGCTCCTGAAGGCCGAGGACCCCGACGTTGTGGTGGTCGTCCTCGAGGTCGTGGGGCAGGCCTGTCTGGGTGGTTGGTGTGGAAAGCCTGTAACAGAGCAGGATCAAGGATATCATTCTTGGGGACCCATGAGCGTTCTTCGGGGCCGTAGCCTTCCCAGTCCACCAGGTATTCCAAGAGACCACCACGGCGCCGGGAGTCCAGGATCTCTCGTACCACGTAAGCAGTTCCATCGTCCAGGATGAGTGGAAGGGGGGGCTCGACGGCTGCCACATCAGGTTCTGTGGAGGGAAGAACAGAAGGGTGGTGAGGTTTTAATAATGACACGTGGAAGGTGGGATGAATTCTTTTGTACTGTGCAGGGAGTTGTAACCGGTAGGTGACGGGGTTGATCTGTCGCAGGATGGTGAATGGGCCAATGAAGCGGGGACTCAGCTTCTTGCAGGGCAGGCGCATCCTGATGTCCCTGGTGGACAGCCAGACCTTCTGCCCCGGTTGGTAGGTTGGAGCGTGGGAGTGCCGAAGGTCGGCTGTCATCTTGCGCCTGCGCAGGGCTCTCTGCAGCTGGTGGTGAGCTGAGTCCCATACCCTCTCGCTCTCCCAAAACCAGTAGTCGACGGCAGGAACGTTGGAGGGTTCCCCGTTCCAGGGGAACAGTGGGGGTTGGAAACTGAGTACGCATTGGAAAGGTGTTAATCCAGTGGTGGCTTGACGGAGGGAGTTCTGGGCGTACTCGGCCCAACCCAGGTACTGGTTCCAGGAGTTCTGGTGGCCGTGACAGAAGGTACGCAGGAAGCGGCCGATCTCCTGGATCTTCCGTTCCGTCTGCCCGTTCGACTGAGGATGGTATCCAGACGATAGGCTGACGGTCACACCCAGGAGCGAGAAGAAAGCCTTCCAGACTCGGGAGATAAATTGAGGTCCTCTATCAGAGACAATGTCCTCTGGGATTCCATAATGAAGGAAGACATGGTTGAACATTAACTCGGCTGTGGTCATGGCTGTGGGTAGACCCTCCAGGGGAATGAGTCGGCAGGCCTTGGAGAAACGGTCTACGACGACTAGAATGCATGTGTTACCATCAGACTCTGGGAGGTCGGTGACGAAGTCGACCCCCAGGTGTGACCAGGGCCTCTCAGGAACGGGCAGAGGATGGAGCTTGCCGGTGGGAAGATGGCGTGGGCTCTTGGAGATGGCGCACTCCCTGCAGCCCTGCACGTACCTTCTGACGTCGTTGGCCATGTTTGGCCACCAGAAGCGCTGTTTGAGCAGCGAGAGGGTCTCATTGACCCCCAGGTGACCAGTGCCAAGTGAAGAGTGAACGGAGTGCAGGAGTGGAGTGCGTCGTGTCCGGCTTCCACCGAGTTCGTGAGGAGGCATTGGAGGAGGGGAGTGTCTCTTCTGACCACTCGATGGGGCTCATAAATATGGATTCGGGCAGGATGGTGTCGGGGTCTTCGTTCTTTTCCTCGGGTGCATGGAGACGTGAGAGAGCGTCAGCTTTGAGATTGCCTGGACGGTAAGATATTGTAAAGTTAAATCTTGAAAAGAACATCGCCCATCTGGCTTGGCGAGGGTTGAGTCGTTTGGCAGCCTTTAGGTACTCGAGGTTTTTGTGGTCAGTGAGTACCTGGAACGGATGGTTGGCTCCCTCCAACCAATGCCTCCACTCTTCAAGGGCGAGCTTGACAGACAGGAGTTCCCGGTCCCCGATGTCGTAATTAACCTCCGCCGGGTTGAGCTTGCGGGAGTAGAAGTCACATGGATGGAGCCTACTTGGATTCCCCTGCTGCTGTGATAGGACCGCTCCCACTCCGGTGGTGGAGGCGTCCACCTCAACGACGAATGGCAGGTCTGGATTGGGGTGGACGAGGAGGGGAGCGGTGGTGAAGGCTTTCTTGAGGTGTTCAAAAGCTTTGTTGGCAGGTTGGGACCAGGACAGAGGCTTGGGCTGATGACGGAGTAGGTTGGTGAGTGGACTGACGATGGTGCTATAGTTCTTGATGAAACGGCGGTAAAAGTTGGAGAAACCTAGGAAGCGTTGGAGTTCTTTTATGGTACTTGGGGTTGGCCAGTTCTGGATGGCGGAAACCTTCCCCTCGTCCATCCGGATGCCACTGTGATCTATCACGTATCCCAGGAAGTGGACAGAGGGCTGATGGAATGAGCACTTCTCTGCTTTCAGGAATAGATGGAACTGCCGTAAGCGTTGGAGGACCTCCGCAACGTGGTGGCGATGTTCGGCCAAGCTCCGGGAGTAAATAAGGATGTCATCTATATACACTAGGACGGACTTGTGGAGGAACTCCCGGAGCACCTCATGGATGAAGTCCTGGAATACGGAGGGGGCGTTGACCAGGCCATACGGCATAACGAGGTACTCGTAGTGGCCGGTGGGCGTGACGAAGGCGGTCTTACACTCGTCCCCCTCGCGTATCCGGATGAGGTTATACGCGCTGCGGAGGTCCATCTTCGTGAACACAGTGGCACCACGGAGGTGTTCCAGGGCCGCTGGGACGAGGGGAAGTGGGTACCTGAACTTGACGGTTATCTTGTTCAAGGAGCGATAATGGATGCAGGGCCGCAAGCCTCCGTCCTTCTTGGCCATGAAGAAGAAGCTTGAAGCAGCAGGGGAAATAGACGGGCGGATGTATCCTTGGTTAAGGGCCTCTTTGATATATTCCTCCATGGCCTTCTCCTCCGGTACTGACAGGGGGTATATGCGTCCCCTAGGCACTGGTTCACCCGGCAACAGATCGATGGCGCAGTGCGCCAGGAGATGGTGGGGTTGTGTTGTTCCAACCATGGGCGCCCTAGAACCACGTCAGCGGTGGATTCCTCCAGAACCAGCAGATGGATGTTCTCGGTGTGGAAGATACCCACTTGCAGCTGAAGCGGTCCAGTCACCCGTCGGATCATTCTTCGACTCAGGGGTTTGCCCGTGATGGAGTGGACCTTGTAAACAGTCGGAGAAGGCGAGGTCTTGAGTCCGAGGTGTCGACAGAGGGCGCCGGAGATGAAATTTCCTGCTGACCCTGAATCGAGGAGCGCCACCACTGGAATGGAAGCATTAGCAGCAGTAAGGTTTACTACAGTAGTGAGTGGTTTCATTTTTCGGATTGAGGGAATGATGGCACTCACCACGGGTCGAGGAGGACGAATTGGGCATGTGGAGATTACATGCCCAGGATAATCCACAATATAGACATAGATTCAGGGTCAGCCGTCTCTGTCTTTCTGTAGAAGATAAGCAGGAGTTATCCACTTGCATGGGTTCACTTGCTGGTTCTGGGGAGCTGACGGGTTCGGACCGACGGAGGAGTGTGGTGGTTGGTGGCTGGCTCTGGTGCTCTAGGAGGCACGACTGCATACGAGAACCCACGCGGATGGCGAGTTGGATGAAGCGTTCGAGTCCTAGGGAGTCCTCGTATGCAGCGAGATGCAACCGCACGTTGGGCTCCAGCCCTTGTCGAAAGGTGGTGATGAGGGCTTGTTCGTTCCAACCACTGGTTGCGGCTAGCGTTCGAAACTGCAAGGCATAATCATTAACATTTTTGTTTCCTTGTTTAAGGTTGTACAATTTCTCACCAGTAGACGAGTCGGTCAGGGGTTTTCCGAAGACTTCTCTGAAGTGAGAGACGAATGCAGGGTATGATTTAACGACAGAGCTTCTTTGAGTCCAGAGAGAATCCGCCCATAGAAGGGCCTTACCTTGCAGTTGTGATATTATAAACGCTATTTTAGCCATGTCGGTGGGGTAGAGGTGCGGTTGCATCTCCAGAACCAACTCACACTGTAGAAGGAATCCGCTGCATTCCTCCGCCGATCCAGAGTAGGGCGCCGGTTTGGCCATGGGACTGGCGGTGTAGACTGGAGAAGCAGCCGTGGCGGTGGATGCGGAAGCGGCGGCGGGTGCTGGTGATGGTGATGGTGGTTGGGAGGTGAGTGCTCGACGTAATACGTCCACGAGCTCCTGAAAGGGGTCCTGATGGCTCATGCTGATGCTTAGCTGTTATGGTCCGGTCTTCTGTTATAACAGAGACACCGGAGGCAGGAATAAAAGCAGTTATGATGTTTATTGGGCATACAGCAGAGCAAAACGGGTGGTGAATGGAGTGGTGGAAGATTTCAGAGGTGGAATGAGAGATAATACAGTCCTTATTTACGTTGCAGATGAATGGAGAGGGAGACGCTGGAGAAGGCAGACGGGAACACTCACACACACTGGCAGGTAGGCACACGAGGAGAACTGGAGACAATGGAGACGAAGGAGATGATGAAGCTGGGTAAGTATTGCTTTGGGCGTCCTTGAGGTAAGTTTACAACTGGTGTAACACAAACGAGACCGGACAGTGAGTGTGTGTGAGTGTGAGGTTTAAGTGCTGGTGTTGATGACTGATGTGATGAGCTTCAGGTGGCGGTGATTAGTATGCTGGTGATTGGGTGCGTGGGTACTGGAGTGAGGTGGAACCTGACGTGTCTGTGACAGAATGAAGAAATGATCAGAAAAGTGCAGAGGTTTTACCAGAATGTTGTCAGTGATGCAGTTGCGTTGAGATCAAGTTGGTTGCCAGATTTGTGTGTACTTGTGGTGATGAGCCGATTAAAGGGTCATGAAACCCCAAAACACTTTTTTTGAGATGTAAACAGATATGTATAGGCTGCACGTCATTAAAAACAATAAAGGTACTCATTAATGTTATTCATAAGTGAAAAATAGTTATTTTTGCATTTTTCAGAGTGATTTCTGTCTTCCTGTTTGAAAACCTGAGTCAGAGCAACGTCACAAAATCTGACGTCATCGTGTACTTTCTAACATGCTGACGTAGATTCTCGACATATATATTCATGACATAAAGCTCATTCAATCCAATCACTGCACTGTAGTATGCATACGATTATAATTGCAGTATTATGCATGAGGAAGTATCACTTCTCTTGCCTTGGTCTGTTGTCATTCAGAGACATATCGTTGGTGTTCATTTCCTCAGTGCTACACACAATGTGTTTTCCTGCGACGGGAGCAGAGCAGAGGTTTGTGTGCATGTTGATTGTTTTGCTGTAATCTACCAGCATAAATGGAAAATATGTTCGCGTGAGATCGCATTACAGCAGAGAATTCAAATGTCACAAAAGTGCTGTTCATTCACCTCTGCCTGCTCTAGCTGTGTTCAAATACGCAATCCGTACGCTGTTTACCTCAGCACAGCACGTGTTGTTTGTATTTTGCTCGCGATGCGGTCAGAACTGGAGTTTAAATATGAACACATGAAAAATACGATTGTTTTTATGATATACAGGTTGAGCGTGCATATGCTCAGTTTCAGTGTGGAGCTCTGCGATGAGTTTAATAACACTAGCCACGTGACACATAGTATATACTGAATAAAGTATCCGTGTTTAAAGTTTTTATTTCACACATTCTCCTGCACCAAACATTAACCAGCACGGTGTAGTTATGCACACATATTTCATCAAGTATGGACACTGATACAGCCCATCTGAATGCGACGACACGATTATTCTAAAAGACTGATTTTGAGACTGCAGTGCTCGTAAATGTAATCAAAGTAGCTATTATTAGCCCTATTAAATATTCTTTCGCATTTCTCCCTTGTGCTTAGGAGTTTGTGGTCATTCTCTCCGTGCTCATATATTAATATTTATTATTCTGTATAATGAGTGTGTTGTATGTCTGTGCTTCATTGGTTGTTCTCTCCCCTCAGTGCCTACCGGTGTTGTTGCTCGGTGGAGTTGCGCAGGTAGAGTCGCAGGTCTTTACCCGAATCGGTCTTCAAATGAGGAGGCTGAACGCTACCGCTGACGCTTCCGCGACGGCGCACACACACAATTAATATACTGCTTATTAACACATGATTGAAACGAGCTAGGCCCGACTTGCAAATTAGCACTGCAAAAGCCTAAACCTGTGAATAGCTGAAAACTGAAACTAATTAAAGCTTAAATTAAACAATAATAAAGTCTGCAAACGCGGCTGTTATTCTAAACAAGTATAATTAATTACAATTATAGTCGAGGTAGGAAATAGGACAAACACAGATACGAATTAAATCCTTCCTAGCAGCAAATAATAAACGAAGCAACTGACCCAGAACAGATATTAACTCTCTGAGGTCTGAAAACGCGCCGGCACGTTTTGCAGGATTTTTTTCACATTGCAGCAAAACAGACTTAAAATACTCTGTCATTTCTTGTCATAGAGACATAAGTAATATATCAATTGAAACTATAGAAAGTCTTCTTTTATTTGTGTACACTCAGAGTAAAAACACAATGTTGTGCTTTTTGTAAAATAAAGAAAACTAACATGATGCGTGATCTCTCCTCTCCCTCTGAACGAACTCCAATCTGATAGTTCTCAGAAAATGAACTGTAACTTATGAATACTAATGACAAAAAAATGACACTTAGGTAAAGAAACATTGAAATGTCAGGTTTTAAATCGTGTAAGTCAAATCAAAAACAAACATTCTGTGTTTATGTAATCTGTATGAAAAGAGAGCCATGTCAGAAGTCTGTGATTCAGCTCATTACCTGCTAATGCGGCCATGCCCATGGAGCCAGCGCATTTCAGAGGCAAATTCAGAGGCAATACATGCATACATCGTCTCAATCGTGTATTTATTGTCTGGAAAAGTGTTTATTTGGATGGTAAAGCCATGGTTAGCGATCTCTAGAAGACATGCTGTTAGTTCCTAGTTCCTTTTCTTCTTTATATGATTTTGTGGCCTAAAGGTGTACAGAGAGCGCCCTCCGGCTGCAAGTATGAATTAAAAACACCATTCCTGAAATGTTCTCTTCTTCTTTAGAATAATTTGTGTACTAAATGTGCACAGAGAGCGCCCTCAGGCTGCAAGTATGAATTAAAAACACAGTATCCAGCACTCATAGTGATGACAATAAATATTACTTCTCAGTATAGAAAACTGACATACAGTAGGTGGCCATCCAAAATAGTGTTTCTACCGCCGCGTCGCAAAGTGCATTTGCAGCTTTTGACCGCGGAGTAGCGCTTTAACCACGTTATCCAACAAATGCATCAAAGCACATTTATCTTTATGCAAAATGTAAATTTTCTCACATATTATGCCTATATTTATCACAAATACATTTTTTAATTTATATTTTAACTCCTTTAATAAAACAGCATGGATTTTTGACACGCACATAGGCTACTTTGTTATTCGTTACCTGTCCTTTATTTGACAGATAACTACTTAGGACTACTGCGTGTTTCATGAATTATATCCCTTTATTTTAGTAAAACGTGAGTCACTGAATAATTTCGCTCCCATTATTAAGGCAATTTAGCTAATTCATTTTAAGGCGATTTAGCTAAATCATTGAAACTAAAAAGAATGGACGGATTAATAAAACGTCATAAAAAACTGCAACTCCTGCAGCCGCATTTAAATGAAGGAGTGTATTCTATTCCTTAAAATATCAAATATCAAATTCAGAAATGACACATTCCAGCGGATAGATTGCCTCTTATTTAACACAGACCTACGAATTTATTGTCGAATTGAGATATTTCTTTCTTTTTAGGTACAATTATTCGATGAGTTTAAGTTCATTTTTGAGATGTTTCAGTTTCTCGCAGAGAGACAGCTAAAAGCTCACCCTGTCTTTATTTATTTTATTTTACTAAAGCACAAGGTTTTTTGTTATTTGTTATTTGTTCACACAAATAAAAGTAGACCATTTGTATTCTGTAGGCTATCGCCAAAAATGACGGAAGGCATGTTTAAGTTGTTTCTGTCATGAGGAGAAAATCCATCAGAACGTGTCGGCGCTTTCGTCGACCAGAGGGATAACAATGTATTTTCAATCATTATCAATTTAGTTTCATATTTATATTTAAATATTGGGCTATAGCCTAATATATTTTTTTAAAGATGTCACCAATGTTGATTATGAAAAGGGAATAACATAACGGATGCCCAATGTTGGGAGACAAATGCAGCGGGCCAGACAGAAGTTTGACCACTTCATTAAGTTTTGTTTTATAGTAAGTCTTTCTTTAAAATGAATTTCGTTTTGTATAAATTGTATCTTAATTTCAATCAATGTTTCATCAACCAATTGCCTATATTTAATTAGGAAGAAAACCATGAACGTCGGGTGTGGAATGGAAACTAAACCATGTTTCCGCCGCCTTTGAATAAGGCTGAAGCACGTCTTTCTGATTTTATTACATTTCTTAAATACATATCTTTATTACTTAATTAATTGATAAGATGTTTTGGTCTAACAATAAATTTTAGCTGCTCTAAATTCTAAGTTAGACACAAATTTGCGCATAGGCTAGGTTATATAAGGTTCCCTTCTAGACAAGCACGTAAAATGCTGTTTCGGCCGCAAATTTTCAGTAATTTCGATCGGTGCATCAAATGATATAGGCCTAAACTAAATTCATGTATTTACAGTAAAAGAATAAATATCCAAACTCTAGACTTATTGGGTATGCTATTTACGTCTCTGCAATATAATAATAATAATAATAATGTCTCAGCAAAGACCGAAAATATATATTTGTCTCGGCACACATCCGCTAACAGTAACACAGTAGCACAGTGCATCAAAGCTTGCTGTTGTCTTGGCTACCTTACAAACGGCGATGGAAACAACAGTGAATTTCCTCCCTTTTGTGGTAATTTAGCACTAGTTTCTATATTCTGCTTGCATTTTTGGGCTTCAGTTGGATGCTTTATTTTTATCTTTAGTCAATTGAGTTTAGTTCTAAAAAAAAGCAAAGGCTAAATAGGAAATAATCTGCGACGGGGCCCATCATAGGGTGGGGGCTGCGGGTTTGTCCCGTACGCCCATGATGTAATGGTAATACATCGCTTACAATGGGTTAATGTTAACTACTTTATGATTATCAGACGATTTTAATGTGTTAATGTTTCAACTATATCGTGCAAATATAGCAATGTAACAATCTGATAAACTGCAATTGTGCAGTTTGTATCCATTAACACGCTCATAAACATTACAAAAAGAAATGTCATGCCATAAGCTACACAATTACGAACAAAAAAAAAACGTTATCCCAATAATCAACATTTTGTTATTCAACAAGTGCTAGGCTATTAAGATAAAATGTTTCTGCTATAGAGTTTGCGCCTAATCTGACTCTCCACAATGGGCTACACAATCCATATGAATATTTTATAGGCCTATTTGTATTTTGACTGCAGTTAGAGCAAAATGACGAGAACATGTTTAACATTGGAAGTTTAAGATTCTTTATTAAATATTCTTACTTTATGCAAAACATATAGGCATCTGTACATTGTACTATAACATCATAACATAAATCATTAAATTATAGGTCAAATGAACTGTAAAAACCCAATCTTGTTTTTTTGCTATTTATTTAGGCCTATTTATGTATATCAGAAGATCTGTGTTGATTCAGTTAATTTCAATAACTGATGATGTTGCAAACTGTGGTTAAGCTGTAAAGCAGCTCGAAATAATTGACCAAGATATGTAACATTATGGCTCCATATTATTAGAACAATAACTGTACAGAATCTTTACTGCCATCCAATGTTCCTTAAAGACAAATAAATAAAATAAAAATGTTAAAGAAAAAAAAAAAACGATTGTGTTCCATTTATATATCAATGTATATTTTTTACATTATCTTGTGTGTATAAAAAGCACTCACCCAACCTAACAGTGCTTGACAAGTTTGAGATAGGTGGAAGGGCGCTTTGTTTAAACTGTTTGTCACCAAAGCCATTAATCCAGAGGGCGGGAGACTCAAAATATTAGCCTAAGCTATGCACGTGACAGACCTTGCAATTTTATTGCTTTTTGTTAATTTTAACATCCTAATCTGATCATATGAAATAAGCTGACGAAATACACTATTGTTAGACTCTGTTATGAGTATCTGCAATAAGTTTCTTTATTTGTTTGTATTATGGAGATTTGCTGTGTTTTGCAATGTTTCACGCTCCACTCCAGAAGTTCCGAATGGGATCAACCCTCCCCCTGTGCGTTTGCCAGCGTTTGCTGCTGCCGAGCAGAGTATGTGCAAAGTTTTGACTGGTGCGAGGAGGGATTTTGTAAAAGTCGGAGCATTGTTTATTTTTTTTATTTTATTTTTTTTTTAAATCTGCAAGAAATGTAATGAGTTTGGCGTGTGGTAGGAAAAAAAAGTTTGCACAATACGCCACTACGCAAATTTGTGTCTAAGTAGACCAGCTAAAATATATTGTTTGACCAAAAACATCTTATCAATTATTTAAGGAATAAATACATGTAATAAAGTAATAAATAAATGTAATAAAAACAGAAAGATGTATATTGCTTCAGCCTTATTCAAAGGCCGCGGAAACATGGTTTTGTTTACCATTCCACACCCGACGTTCTTGGTTTTCTTCCTGTTTATTAAATATAGGCAATTGGTTGATGAAACATTGATTGAAATTAAGATACAATTTCTACAAAACGAAATTCACTTTAAAGAAAGACTACTATAAAGCAAAACTTAATGAAGTGGTCAAACTTATGTCTAACCCGCTGCATTTGTCTCCCGACATTGCGCATCCGTAATGCTACTTTTCATAATGAACATAGGTGGAATTTATGGGCAATAGCCCAATATTTAAATATAAATATGAAACTAAATTGGTTACATTTTTATCCCTTTGGCCGACGTAAGCGTCGGCACGTTCTGATGGATTTTTTCCTCAGGACAGCTGAAACAAAAACAGGCCTTCTGTCATTTTTGGCGATAGCCTACAGATTGATGCAAGACTACGAATGGTCTACTTTTATTTGTGTACGCTCACAATAACATCAAAAGCTTGTACTTTTGAATAATAAAATAAAAAGCAGGGTGCGCTTTCAGCTGTCTCTCTGCGAGAATCTGAAACGTCTCAAAAGTGAACTTAAACTCAGTGAATAATTGTACCTAAACAGAAAGAAATATTCAATTCGATAAGATATAGGTCTGTGTTAAATAAGAGGCGATCTATCCACTGGAACGTGTTGTTTCTGAAATCATGGCCAGTGTTGCTACTGTTATCAGTTCTCTTGACGCTCGTACACACGCGTAGTTTTCACACAGACAATCGAGCGTTTTGGTCTGGTAAAAGCACAAAACAAAATGCACACAACATGTTCTTGCTCTTGATGTATCACAGATGAACACATTTGGTTTCAATAAGTAAATTTGCCTAAATATTTATTCCTGCCGGTATTTTAGTCTGCGATATCAAAATCACTAAACATTACATAGCATATATAATAGCCAAAAAAAAAAAAATTCAAAATTAAGAACAATAAAAAATCAAGAACAATAGCAGTTAATAAGAATTATTGCTCTTAATGCTGGACCGTTCTTGAACTTGAATGATTTTTTTTTTTTGCTAAGAGCAAACCAGAATGGAAATACTACATTTATAATCCGTGTGTGTGTGTGTGCTCCTAATGTGTGTATATATATATATATATATATATATATATATATATATATATATATATATATATATATATATATATATATATATATATATATATATATGCCTAATGACTGTTTAATGACAATAGCATGCAGTAAGACTTTGTGTAAAAGTCTTTCTTTTAATTTTTGATGCATAGAGAGTAGCCTAAGACTATCCCATGTTTGAAATTAACTCTCACTTTTAATTTTATAGTATTTTTATTATAATGTTCTTGTTGTTTTACTTCGTCCTTTCATCTCCGTTTACAAACCGACATTTTATTATTACAGACACTTTCCAATCCGTCCCTTTGCGCCACCTGGCGGTAGTTTTTTACACGCGACTGAATTTCAGTTAACGCAACGGCCCTGCGGAAGCGGTATGCGCGGCGGTAATACCCATTTTGGTTGTCCACCTACTGTAAATATATAAGAATCCATTGTTCAGACACTTTGCATCACAGAAATAAATTATATTTTAAAGAATATAATAGAATACTATTATTTTAAATTGTAATAATATTTCACAGTATTGCTGTTTATGATGAACTGAGACATGATTACAGAGGGTTTTTTTCACAGCCTACTTGACAAAAAGGCCTCATTAATATGCAAGTCATTTCAGGTCATTATTATGCAATTCTTTTGTCTTCTCCGGTGTAAATGGCCCATTATGCATGCAGATTCACGCCTCCATGCATACTGTGTTTCTTGACAAAAAGTGTCTTACAAAAACTAAATCAATATATTGTTTTATATGAAGGAGTAGGCAGCATAATTTTTACATAATTCTGAAGCAAAAACTCTAGTCTACAACCTCCAATAACCAGAAGTCTTGTGAACACAGATTTAATATACTTATTTTGGCCTTATTTCAGTGACTTAAGTTTTTTGTTTTTTCAATAACCACGCATAAACATTATTCCTTCAAAAATACAAATATGTACATACATGTTCCTCACATATTATTTTAGCCTAGTTTGTGCTGAATACAGTGTAATGACACTTTTGTCATTTATATGTTTATGAACAACTGAAAAAAGCACAAATGTCAGGGCATGTCAAAACTTCTCCAAGCCCCAAATCAGCCTCAGACTCCAGAGGGTTAAGCAAAACACTTACGCGCTATTGCCGTCACCACTGCCAGCTCGCTACTCCCTAAGTTCAGCAGTACTAAAATAACTTGAATAATTAAGTTCAGCAGTACTAAAATAACTTGAAATTGTCAACATCTTTTCACATCATGTATTTTTGCATCAAATTATAGATAGAAGTATCGATAACAGTATCGATAAGTACCAGAATCGATAAGCAGTATCGGTATTGGTATTGATAAAATTCAAATGATACCCATCCCTAGCCATCAAGCCATCCTAGGTGTATATGACTTTCTTCTTTCAGCCAAACACAATCACAGTTATATTTAAAAATATCTTTGCTCCTCCAAGCTTTATAACGGGAGTGATTGGAGGATGAGATTTTGAAGCCCAAAAAAAGCATAAAATGTTCTCCATGTGGCTCCGGGGGGTTAATAAAGGCCTTCTGAAGCGAATCGATGCATTTGTGTAAAAAAAAAAAAAAAAAAAAAAGCTTATATAAAACTTTATAAAGAAAAACAAATAGCTTCTGGCACGACAGCCATAGGCATTCGACTTATGTCTAAAAAGCATTAAAGGGGTCAAGAATTAAGAAATCCAATTTTCATTGAGCTTTTGACAAATAACAGGTCATCATACTATAAGAATATGCTGTAAGTTTCAGAACCAAAAGCTTCCTTGGTAGTCCAAAAAACTTCTAGGTTAAGTATGTAACCCTCATTAGGAGGAAATGGAGACGCAATGCGATCTACGGCCCGCACTGTAGGTATATAAGAAACAGCGCGAGCATACTGTCATGACCGTGCCCCTTCTCTGAGAAAAGAAGGTTCTTTTTAAGAGGAAATGGCCAGGGAGCCAATAGTGCGCAACCATGAGGTTCTCCCTGATCTTGCACAATGTCTGTGCGAGAAGGCTCACTGGGGAAGCGCAGACTTGCGTAGGCCCTGTGGCCAGCTGTGTGCCAGAGCGTCCGTGCCAAGGGTGCCCTTGGTCAGGGAGTAAAACAACTGGCAGTGGGAAGTGTCTGGATAAGCAAACAGGTCTACCTGAGTGTCTCCAAAGCATTCCAAAATCAGCTGAACCATCTGGGGATGAAGCGACCTCAGATGCAGGTCGAGTTTGCGACATGCGGCAGGAGCATAGACCATCTTGACGGTTGATATACGCTATGGTCGCAGTGTTGTCTGTGTGGACCAGAATGTGCCTGTCCTTTAGCAGGTCCTTGAAGCGGTGCAGAGCAAGCCCTACTGCTAGCAAACTCGAGGCAATTGACATGCCACTGGAGTCGAAATCCTGTCCTGTCTGTGGCAGAGGCATCTGTTGAGACAACTCCCGGCGGAGTGTGTGAGGAGGCATTTGAGGAGGGTAAGGTCTCTTCCGACCACTGGATGGGGCTCATGAAGATAGACTCAGGCAGGATAGTTTCTGGAGTTTCACTCTTTTCCTCTGGAGCATGGAGACGGGATGAGGCATCCACCTTAATATTCTTGGAACCTGGACGATAGGATATGGAGAAATTGAATCGTGAAAAGAACATGGCCCATCGAGCTTGGCAAGGGTTGAGTCTTTTAGCAGCTTTCAGATACTCAAGCTTTTTATGATCAGTGAGAACTTGGAAGGGATGGTTAGCCCCCTCCAACCAATGCCTCCATTCTTCCAGGGCAAGCTTGACTGCCAGGAGCTCACAGTCACCGATGTCATAGTTGACCTCCGCCGGGTTGAGCTTGTAGGAGAAGAAGGCACATGGGTGGAGTCTACTTGGTGTCCCCTGCTGCTGCAACAGGACCGCTCCCACTCCGGTGGTGGAGGCGTCCACCCCTACGACGAATGTCAGGTCCGGGTTTGGGTGGACGAGGAGGGGAGCAGAGGTGAAGGCTTTCTTGAGGGTCTCAAAGGCATTGGTGGCAGGCTGGGACCAGGATAGAGACTTGGGCTGCTTGCGTAACAGGTTGGTGAGTGGGCTGACAATGGTGCTGTAGTTTTTAATGAAGCGACGATACGTGGTGGCGATGTTCGGCCAAGCTCCGGGAGTAGATGAGGATGTCGTCTATATACACCAGCACGAACTTATGGAGAAACTCCCGGAGCACCTCGTGGATGAAATCCTGGAATATGGAGGGGGCGTTGACCAGACCATACGGCATTACAAGGTATTCATAATGGCCGGTGGGCGTGACGAAGGCGGTCTTCCACTCGTCCCCCTCGCGTATCCGGATGAGGTTGTACGCACTGCGGAGGTCCAGCTTGGTGAACACGGTGGCCACGAAGAAAAATCTTGAAGCAGCAGGGTAAGTAGACGGACCGATGTATCCTTGGTTATGGGCCTCTTTGATGTATTCCTCCATGGCCTTCTCCTCCGGTACAGACAGGGGGTAGATGCGTCCCCTAGGCACTGGCTCACCCGGTAACAGATCGATGGCACAGTCCCATGGCCGGTGTGGAGGTAGCTTGGAGGCGCGTTGCGGGCAGAAGACGTCACTGAAGTGGATGTAGTCGGGTGGAATATCCACAGAGTGCTTTTCAACAGGACTTTCGATGGACATGGCATTGATGGAGATATTCTTGGAGAGAGGAGATCTTGGAACAGGAAGTACTGGGAAGCAGTTGGAGAAGCAGTGGTCGCCCCACTTCAGGACTTCGCCCGTGCGCCATGAGATGGTGGGGCTGTGTTGTTCTAACCATGGGCACCCTAGAACCACGTCAGCGGTGGACTCCTCCAGAACCAGCAGATGGATGTTCTCCATGTGAAGTATACCCACTTGTAGTTGAAGAGGTCCCACACATTGACAGATCAGCTTACGGCTCAGGGGTTTGCCCGTGATAGAGTGGACCTGGTAGAAGGCGAGGTCTTGAGCTTGTGGAGATTACATGCCCCGGAGATCCACAGTATAAGCACATATTCAGGGTCAGCCTTCTCTGCCTTTCAGCAGATGTCAGACGGGAATTATCCACTTGCATGGGTTCACTTGCTGGTTCTGGAGAGCTGACTGGTTCAGACCGATGGAGGAGGGTGTTGGAAAGTGGCTGGCCCTGGTGCTCAAGGAGACACGACTGCATACAAGAACCCACGCAGATGGCGATTTGGATGAAGCGTTCGAGTCCTATGGAGTCCTCGTATGCAGCGAGATGCAACCGCACATTAGGCTCCAATCCTTGACGAAAGGTGGTGATGAGGGCTTGTTCATTCCATCCGCTGGTGGCGGCTAGCATTCTGAACTGCAAGGCATAATCGTTAATGGTGTTATTCCCCTGTTTCAGATTGTACAGTTTCTCACCAGTTGAAGAATCAGCCAAAGGTCTTCCGAAGACCTCACGGAAGTGAGAGACGAATGCAGAGTAAGACTTTACAACTGAGCCTTTTTGAGTCCAGAGTGAATCCGCCCATTGAAGGGCCTTACCTTGCAGTTGGGAGAATATGAGACACCGGAGGCAGAACAGCATGCTGGCTTTCTCATTCAACAATCAATACAGTCCCATTCATACAGTTTAAGCCATCAAACTGTGGCAGTTAATAAACATTACAGAACACAATAATGCAATCAGTGCTAATAAACACAAATCAGTTGGTACACACACAGATAAATATCAACTAAATTTAATGTGTAGATGTACAAGCAGGTAGCCTGCAAAGTTTTGCCCGTAGTGAGAGACATAAATACATAGTCATACCTTAAAGTGTAGGCTTTCTTTGAGAACCATACATGCATAAATAAATAACATACTGTACAAAAAAATAGGGATCTTTTAATACTTTAAATTTATAAACAGTGTACATATTTTTCTCTCATTAATTGTTCAGGATAACAATGGGGTTGAAGCTGATGTGCTTGTCACTGTAAAACATTTCAAGTCCTCATTTTTTCAGGTCCAATTTCAACTTGTTTCATAAACACCCAGTATCTTTCTGCTAATAAAAACACCCCCTTTGCATATAAAATTACCTCTTTATTAACAGCCCTTTTTTCTGTATTACATCGTGGCAGATAAAAAAAAAAAAAAAATCATGTGAGATGTGGTGAACTGTGCTGGCAGACTGTTCAGGGATGTTGTTGAAAGTAAACTTTTGTAAGGTTCTACCCACTAGCCCAACGACGGTGTCTAGTGGCCTGGTTGAAGGTATTACACGTGTTCGTCCTCTGGCACTTCTGTAAAAATCATCTTAATTTAATACAATTTTTGTGTCGAATTCAAATCTGACTCCATGAATAATTTTAGTCTGACTCCAATTATAACTGATTCTTAGTTTCACAATGTAGCTGATCATATGATTAGTTGTGTTTTAATTTGGATCTCAGATTTTTCTGATTATCTTATACTGTCAATTATTTCGTTCACTGCAGTCCTAGTAACTCTTTAGAAGAGTCATTTTGGCCGATTAAATGCTCTTCCCGGACACAAACTCGTCAGTTCTGATCTTAACACTCCACACTTAACACATAACGATACCACCACGTTTTTTTTCTTACCAGTGTGAAAGAGACTCAAAATACTCCGTCAATGTTGCACATACAATTAAGAGTTATACACAATTTTAATCTGTGGTATATCTTCTTTTATTTGTGTACACTCAGAGTAAAAACAAAATGTTGTGCTTTTTGCAAAATAAAGAAAACTAACATGATGCGTGATCTCTCATCTCCCTCTGAACGAAGTCCAATCTGATAGTTCTCAGAAAATGAACTGTAACTTAATGAATACTAATCACAAAAAAATTAGACTTATGTCTAAAAAAAAAACGATGAAATGTCAGGTTTTAAATTGTGTAAGTCAAATCGAAAACAAATATTCTCTGTTTATGTAATCTGTATGAAAAGAGAGCCATGTCAGAAGTCTGTGATTCAGCTCATTATCCGCTAATGCATACATCGTCTTAATCGTGTATTTATTGTCTTGAAAAGTGTTTATCTGGATGTTATCCACCTGTTTCCGTGGGGCGCTACTGTAAAAAAGAATGTGGGTACAACTTCCGGTGAGGCGGTGGAAGTAGCATACCAATGGTATTTTGTGTTCTAATTAGCGAAGACGCTAAGTGTTTTTTGGATCATTGTTTACTTTGTAAAGGTGCAAATCTAAAAAAACATTTATTAGTTAACACTCTCGGGTCGGCGGTCACTCTGGCGCGATCACCGCGTTTTTTTTTTTTTAACCAGTGTGAAAGAGACTCAAAATACTCTGTCAATGTTGCACATACAATTAAGAGTGCAATACATGCATTCATCGTCTCAATCATGTATTTGTTGTCTTGAAAAGTGTTTTGAATAGCCATAGTTAGCGATCTCTGGCCTCTGTTAGTTCAGTTATTTTCTTGGATTGCCTATTCTTCTTTAGTGCTCAGGCATTTGTGGACTAAAGGTGTACAGAGCGCCCTCCGGCTGCAAGTATGAATTCAAAACACAGTATCCAGCACTTATAGTAATGACAATAAATCCTGAATAAATATTACTCCTCTGTATAGAAAATTGACAAACATATGAGAATCCATCAGTATTTCTCCAAATGTGCATGCTTTTAAGCTAAAAGCCTATATGAAATGCCGTAGAGGTAACATCATTGTTCAGACAATTTGCATCACAGAAATACATTATATTTTAAAGAATATAATAGAATACCATTATTTTAAATTGTAATAATATTTCACAGTATTGCTATTTTTTCTGTATGTTTGATTTACACCATGATGAGATTTGAGACATGATCAACAGAGGGTTTTTTCACAGCCTACCTGTCTGAAAGAGCTCATTATTTATGCAGCTCATTAGAGCTCTTTATGCAATTCTTTTGTCTTCTCAGGTGAGAATCATCCATTATTCATGATTATTCACGCCTCCACGCAAACTGTGTTTCTTGACCAAATATGTTTTAGAAAATTTAAATCTCTCTATTGTTTTATATGAACAAGCAGGCAGCATAATTTTTACCTCATTTTGAAGCAAAAACTCTAGTCTACAACCTCAAATACCCAGAAGTCTTGTGAACAAAGATTTAATATATATTTTTTGGCTTTATTTCAGTGACTTTATTGTTTTTTCAATAACCACGCATAAACGTTATTCCTTCAAAAACAGAAACATGTACATACATGTTCCTCACATATTATCGTAGCCTAGTTTGTGCTGAATACAGTGTAATGACACTTTTTCCATTAATATGTTTATGAACGGCTGAAAAAAGCACAAATGTCAGGGCATGTCAAAACTTCTCTAAGGCCCCAAAAATCCTCAGACCCCTAAGGGTTAATAATATCACAATACAATAAACCGTTTTTGTGCCCTTAATAGCCCTTTACTTTACTGACCTTCCACAAAAGTGCTGCTGCATGCATCCTAACCCTGCAATACATGAACAACCCGCTGTCTGTTCTTCACCTGTCACTGATGCTAGCACCAAAGGCTTATGATGTGATATTTTACTCCTAATGTGTCATGCGTGCCAGAGCCAGTCGCGTTTCCACAGTCATATATGCGATGCTAAAAGCTTCTTATGTTAACGTAGACAATTCTTATATGATTATAATCGTGTATTTATTAGTTAATGTTTTATCCGTCACTTCCCTGTGCCTGTTGATTCCTGACAAATGCATACAGATTCACACATTCCGGTTAACTTGTTTAACACATAAATCCTGTTGTCTTCTCATGAGCTCCCTCTGTTGCTCTGGCTGAAATCAAGATAGAATAGACAGAGAGATCGCACAAATGTCCTCTGATTGCAATTATCGCATAATTTAGAGGAAAATCAATAGAAATGCCCAGAAAAGTGATGTAACCATAGGGTATGTTATCAATATATTTCTAAATGTTTAAGCCTTTAAATTTAAAAGCCTTGGTGGAGTGGTTTTGTGCATTCTTGTGATCGTAAATAAATGGAAGCAGGCGAAACTGAATAGGTATGCGTTTTCTTTTTATGTCAATATAAATATCAGTTAGATTTAGCATGATTGATGTGCACTCCTGACATAAATTAATAAATTACTGTTATTGTAACATTTTTATTGTAAAACATTGTTCAAATATTGATGCTGGAATCTTAAATCTTTAAGAAAAAAACAAAAGTTCGCAAGTTTGCATTGTTACATTTTGAATGACTGTCAACTGTTGAATGAATGAGTGTCACGTTCAGCTTGTTTACTTAGAACCGGAAGACGCTCCCACTCTTGACGCAAGGCCTCATGGGGCATAGGAAACTTGTGGATAGCGATCTCTGGCCTCTGTTAGTTCGGTTAGTTCCTGGATTACCTGTTCTTCTTTAGCAGGCATTTGTGGACTAAAGGTGCACAGAGCACACTCAGGCTGCAAGGATGAATTGAAAACACTGTATCCAGCGCTCACAGTGATGACAATAAATCCTGAATAAATATTACTCCTCTGTATAGAAAATTTACAAACATATGAGAATCCATCAATATTTCTCCAAATGTGCATGCTTTTAATCTAAAAGCCTATATGAAATGCCATAGAGATAACATAACTGTTCAGACACTTCACAGAAATACATTAAATTTTACAGTATATAACAGAATACCATTATTTAAAATTGTAATAATATTTCACAGTGTTGCTGTTTTTTCTGTATGTTTGAGTTACACCATGATGAGCTTTGAGACATGATCACAGAGGGTTTTTTCACAGCCTACCTGACTGAAAGAGCTCATTATTATGCAAGTCATTTCAGGTCATTCTTTTGTTTTCTCAGGTGTAAATGACCCATTATTCATGATGATTCACGCCTCCACGCATACTGTTTTTTGACCAAAGATGTTTTAGAAAGTTTAAATCTCTATATTGTTTTACATGAACGAGTAGGCAGCATAATTTTTACATAATTTTGAAGCAAAAACTCTAGTCTACAACCTCCAATAACCAGAAGTCTTGGGAACACAGATGTAATATTATTTTTTTGGCCTTATTTCAGTGATGTAATGATTTAACACTCGACATGGGATCCATTTTGCAAGCTTTATTAAAAGTAATCGTAGTAGTACAGGCAGGGGTCAGCATCAGCAAACACAGCAATGTAGAGCAGGCAGAAACGTGGTCAGAGACAGGCAGAGGATCAGGGCAACAAGCAAGATTCACAGTCCAGGGAGCAGGCACAGGGTCGATGGGCAGGCAGCAAAGGGTCAGGAAACGTTAAACAGACAGGAATAGCAACGGGAAAACAAACAGGGTATAAACGCTCAGAAATGACAGCCGGGGCAATAATCAAGACTTCGCGGAGAAGTGGTGTGTGTGACGGTCCTTTATAGTCCTGGTTATGAGCTGCAGCTGGGTGTGGTGATAGTGTGGTGTGCTAGGGTGGATGTGGCAACAGGTGATTGGTGTGATGTGAACATGTGACTGACAGGGAGAATAGTGGGAAGTGTAGTCCGGGGAGTGACAGGAACAGACGGTGATCGTTACATAACGGGGGGGGTGGGTGCATTGGAGATCTAACGGCAGACAGGGACGGAATCTCCAATGCAGCCCCAGGGACTCAGGCAGACACGGTGGGTCAGGTGGTTCGGGCAACCGCGGCAGGTCAGATGGCTCAGGCGGCCACGGCAGGTCAGATGGCCTGGGCAGCCATGGCAGGTCGGGTGGTTCAGGCAACCACGGCAGGTCGGGTGGCTCGGGCGGCCACGGCAGGTCGGGTGGTTCAGGCAACCACGGCAGGTCGGGTGGCTCGGGCGGCCACGGCAGGTCGGGTGGCTCGGGCGGCCACGGCAGGTCAGGTGGCTCGGGCGGCCACGGCAGGTCAGGTGGCTCGGGCGGCCACGGCAGGTCAGGTGGCTCGGGCGGCCACGGCAGGTCAGGTGGCTCGGGTGGCCACGGCAGGTCAGGTGGCTCGGGTGGCCACGGCAGGTCAGGTGGTTCAGGCAACCACGGCAGGTCAGGTGGTTCAGGCAACCACGGCAGGTCAGGTGGCTTGGGCGGCCACGGCAGGACAGAGTCCGAAGATGACCACGGCGGGTCAGGTGGTTCAGGTAACCACGGCAGGTCAGGTGGCTTGGGCAGCCACGGGAGAACAGAGTCCAAAGATGACCACGGCGGGTCAGAGTCCATAAATGTCCATAGTGGACCCCAGTCCATGGGTGGCCATGACGGTAGTGGCCGGGCAGGGTCCCCACCCTCAAGCTCCCCACCCTCAGGTATACTGCCCCCCCAAAAAAAGTTCTTGGGGATTTCAGCGGGGCCCGTCACAGGTTCATGGGCAAGGAGTTCGGGTGGCGCCGGCAGGGCCAGGCGTGTGGGTGAAGCTGGCAGGGCAAGACACCTGAGTGGCGCTGGCAGCGCAAGGCGTTTGAGCGGCTCCGGCAGGGCTGGAAGCTTGGATGGCGCCGGCAGGGCTGGAAGCTTGGGTGGCGCTGGCAGAGCGAGGAGCTCAGTAGATGCCGGTAGAGCAAGGAGCACCAGTGGCGCCGGCAGGGCAAGGAGCACGGGTGGCGCTGGCAGGACAAGGCGCTTGGGCGGAGTAGGAGAGACCACTGGAATAGTCTCCAGGCCCACAGCGGCCTCCTGAAGGGCGTCTGTGTCTTGAGGAGAGGAGGACGCCTTCCTCCTCCTCCTCCTCTTCTGAGGATGAGGCGATGGTTCACTGGTTGGAGCAGATTCTGGAGCGGACTCAGTGGCTGGAACGCCCCCTGCATCCTTACGCACCGCAGGGGTGGCCATCTTGCCCGTGGGCACTGGCAAAGCAGTCATTTCGTCCATCGCGTCCAGAGCGCTCGAGTCCATGGCTACCGGCGAACTTGAGGGCGTTGAAACAGACTCGCTTGAGAGCGTTGAAACAGACTCGCTTGAGAGCGTTGAAACAGACTCGCTTGAGAGCGTTGCAACAGGCGAGCTTGAGAGCGTTGCAACCGGCGAGCTTGAGAGCGTTGCAACCGGCGAGCTTGAGGGCGTTGCAACAGGCGAGCTTGAGAGCGAAGCGGCCGGCTGGCTCGAGTGCGAAGCGGCAGACTGGCTTGAGAGCGGAGCGGCCGGCGGGCTTGAGTGCGAAGCGGCCGGCAGACTTGAGAATGAAGTGGCTGGTGGATGCTTAGGGATGCCTGCCGCTCGAGCTGAAGTCATCGGCGGATCAACCACACTGGAACGTAATCCTTGCCGTTCTCTGACTGATCTAGAGACGTGTCGTGGCTCTGGGCGATCAGCGGCGACGTGACATTGCTCTGGGCGATCAGCGAAGGCGTGACGTGGCTCTGGACGATCAGCGAAGAGGTGACGTTGCTCTGGGCGGTCAGCGAAGGCATGACGTGACTCTGGGCGATCAGCGAAGACATGAACTGTTGCTGTTGTGATGGTAGCCGCCATTTTGTGTGTGTTACCTGGCGCGGCGGCCATTACGGGGTTCACCATGGCGTCGCATTCCTCCGCGACACCCACAGTAAACGGAGAGCCAACAGTCAACAATGCATAGTCCATAAAGCTGCTGAGTGACGAACGCGGTCCCTCTCGTCTTAATTGATTTTGGAGAGGTTGGTTGACGCCGTCACAGAAAAAGTCAATCAGTGCACAGTCCGGAAGATCAGAGAGGTAAGCAATGTCCAGATATTCCTGCACATAATCCGCTAACGATCGCGTGCCCTGCGTACTCCACAATAACAACTGATCAATGTCCATACCGTACAACTGAACTCCGGGAAAGCTGCTGGATCGTGGTAGTGGCGAAGTCTTCTGTAATGATTCAACACTCGACATGGGATCCATTTTGCAAGCTTTATTAAAAGTAATCGTAGTAGTACAGGCAGGGGTCAGCATCAGCAAACACAGCAATGTAGAGCAGGCAGAAACGTGGTCAGAGACAGGCAGAGGATCAGGGCAACAAGCAAGATTCACAGTCCAGGGAGCAGGCACAGGGTCGATGGGCAGGCAGCAAAGGGTCAGGAAACGTTAAACAGACAGGAATAGCAACGGGAAAACAAACAGGGTATAAACGCTCAGAAATGACAGCCGGGGCAATAATCAAGACTTCACGGAGAAGTGGTGTGTGTGACGGTCCTTTATAGTCCTGGTTATGAGCTGCAGCTGGGTGTGGTGATAGTGTGGTGTGCTAGGGTGGATGTGGCAACAGGTGATTGGTGTGATGTGAACATGTGACTGACAGGGAGAATAGTGGGAAGTGTAGTCCGGGGAGTGACAGGAACAGACGGTGATCGTTACAAGTGACTTAAGTTTTTTTGTTTTTTCAATAACCACGCATAAACGTTATTCCTTCAAAAACACAAACATGTACATACATGTTCCTCACATATAATGGTAGCCTAGTTTGTGCTGAATACAGTGTAATGACACTTTTGTCATTAATATGTTTATGAACAATTGAAAAGAGCACAAATGTCAGGGCATGTCAAAACTTCTCCAGGCCCCAAATCAGCCTCAGACTCCAGACGGTTAAACATTGGATGCAGGGTAAATATCTACCTTTAAGTCGACCGCGCTCTGCTTACTCGTAACAAAAAGCATAGTTTTAATATATTTACGAAAACTGCAACTTATTTAAGGCAGTGATTGTCAGAAATCGAAATGGACTCAATTGATGTGCCCTATGCTCCATCTATTAAACCTTTCGTATGAACAATCCTGAACACAGATTTGAGGTAATACCTTCGCTTTGATTTACTAGAAATAATGAATTTAAGAATAATGCAGAATAAATCAAGAATAACATTTATTAATTTGCCAGGCAGGATAAAACATCAATAAAAATGATCAAAAAGAATACATCACATAACTGATCAGCATAAAATACAAAATACAATTCAAAACAAAATATTAAAAATAATTTCAAAGAGTCAGCATACCTGTAACGAAGGCGGGACTCAGGTAGGGATCCAAATGCAAAGCTTTATTTACAGTGAGCGTTGTCATACAGGCAGGGTCAAACGGGAGCAAACGGGAACAACAAGGAACAGGCAGAATCGTAGTCAGGGTGCAGGCGATGGTCAGGACAGGCAGCAACGGGTCAACGAACAGGAAACAGGCAGGAACGGTAACACAGGACAGGCCGACAGGATATAACGCTTGGTAATGCAACACAGGGAAAACAAGACCTAGCAGTGAGGTGATGTGTGTAAGAGTCTTTTATTGTCCTGGTAATGAGCTGCAGCTGGGTGTGATGATAGTGATTAGTGTTAAGTGTGTGCAGGTGAGTGGCAGAGAGGATGATGGGAGATGTAGTCCGGGAACTGACAGGAACAGACGGTGATCATGACATAACGCCCCCCTCCCGGAAGGCGCGTCCTCGCGGCGTAAAAGGAACTGCTAGGGAGGGAGGGTGGGTGCATTGGAGACCTGCATGCAGACAGGAACGGGGTCCCCAATGCAGGTCCAGGAGCCTCGGGCGGCCACGGCGGGTCAGGAGGCTCAGGCGGCCACGGCGGGTCAGGTGGATCGGGCAGCCACGGCAGGTCAGGTGGCTCGGGCAGCCACGGCGGGTCAGGTGGCTCGGGCAGCCACGGCGGGTCAGGTGGCTCGGGCAGCCACGGCGGGTCAGGCGGCTTGGGCAGCCACAGCAGATCAGATGGCTCAGGCAGCCACGGCAGAAGAGGGTCTATAGGTGACCCTAGCGGGTCAGAGTCCATTAAAGGCCATAATAATTCGCAGTTCAGAGATGGCCATAACAGTTCAGTGGCCCTTAATGGCCATGGTTGAGCAGGGTCCCCACCCACAAGCTCCCCACCCTCAGGTATACTGCCCCCCCCCAAAAAGTTCTTGGGGATTTCAGCAGGGTCCATAATAGGTTCCTGGACCGAAGGCCTGGATGGCACCAGCAGGGCAGAACGCTTGGGCGGCGGCAGCGGCAGTGCAGGCGGCCTGGCCGGCGGCGGCAGAGCTGACCAAGGGTGCTCAGTGGTCATATCAGGGAGAGCGGACAGCTCGGTGACGGCCTCCGTGGCCGTATCAAGGAGAGCGGACAGCTCAGTGATGGCAGCAGGCTCAGGCTGGGGCTGCTCTGGGACGACAGCTGGCGACTCGGGCTGCTCTGACACGACAGCGGACGGCTCAGGCTGCTCTGGCACGACAGCGGGCGGCTCTGGGACGACAGCGGGCAGCTCGAGCTGGTCTGGGACGACAGCAGACGGTTTGGGCTGGCAGACTGTTACAAAGTCCATAGAGCTCGAGTTCCTCAATGCACGCAGGACAGCCAAGACATAGAAAGTGAGCACGACTCTCTGGGCCAAGACAGGACAGACCAGGAGAGCAGGCTGTGCTGGAGCGGCCTCACTGGCTGGAGCGGCCATCTTGCCCGTGGGCACTGGCAACGCAGCCATCTTGTCCATCGCGTCCAAGGCGCTTGACTCCGTTGCAACCGGCGAACTTGAGAGCGTTGCAACTGGCGAACTTGAGGGCGTTGCAACCGGCGAGCTTGAGGGCGTTGCAACCGGCGAGCTTGAGGGCGTTGCAACCGGCGAGCTTGAGGGCGAAGCGGCCGTGGGTTTCGGAATGCCAGCTGCTCGTGCTGTAGTCAGTGGAGGATCATTCATGCTGGAACGCAATCCTCTCCGCTCTCGGACAGGACCAGCGACGTGACGTGACTCTGGGCGATCAGCGGAGACGTGACGTGACTCTGGGCGATCAGCGGAGTCGTGACGTGACTCTGGGCGATCAGCGGAGACGTGACGTGACTCTGGGCGATCAGCAGAGACGTGACGTGACTCTGGGCGATCAGCAGAGACGTGACGTGACTCTGGGCGATCAGCAGAGACGTGACGTGACTCTGGGCGATCAGCAGAGACGTGACGTGACTCTGGGCGATCAGCGGAGACCTGACGTGACTCTGGGCGATCAGCGGAGACGTGACGTGACTCTGGGCGATCAGCGGAGACGTGACGTGACTCTGGGCGATCAGCGAAGGCGTGACGTTGCTCTGGGCGATCAGCGAAGGCGTGACGTTGCTCATGGAGATCAGCTGGGACATAGACTGGTGTTGTTGTAATGGTGGCCGCCATTTTGTGAATGTTCTTTGATGCGGTATCCATTACGTGATCAAGCATGGTGTCGCGTTCTTCTGCGACACCCACAGTAAAGGGAGATCCGCTCAGTAGTAAAGCCTGTTCAACATACTGTTCCAACATCCCATTTGGATCATGTATCGGTATGACAGCACTGAGCGGGTCAGATAGTCCACCGCGAAAAAATATCATAAGACACTCCTCGGTAAAGCAGGTCAAATGCGCCAGTTCAATAAAGTCGGTTACATAATCCTCAATGCATCTATCTCCCTGACGGAGACCGATCAACTGGGCGGATGGATTCATGGTGGTAATGACAGGAACACTCACGAAAGCTGCTGGATCTGTGTTGGCTAGGTCTTCTGTAACGAAGGCGGGACTCAGGTAGGGATCCAAATGCAAAGCTTTATTTACAGTGAGCGTTGTCATACAGGCAGGGTCAAACGGGAGCAAACGGGAACAACAAGGAACAGGCAGAATCGTAGTCAGGGTGCAGGCGATGGTCAGGACAGGCAGCAACGGGTCAACGAACAGGAAACAGGCAGGAACGGTAACACAGGACAGGCAGACAGGATATAACGCTTGGTAATGCAACACAGGGAAAACAAGACCTAGCAGTGAGGTGATGTGTGTAAGAGTCTTTTATTGTCCTGGTAATGAGCTGCAGCTGGGTGTGATGATAGTGATTAGTGTTAAGTGTGTGCAGGTGAGTGGCAGAGAGGATGATGGGAGATGTAGTCCGGGAACTGACAGGAACAGACAGTGATCATGACAATACCTGGCAAATAGAGAGATACACACAGCAGTTGTGCTGGAAGCTCTGACTACAGATTCTTCCTTGAGTGGTTTGCCAAATCCCTTAAAATACCCAAATCTTAACAAAAGGACAGTAAACATTTAGCACCCAAATATTTATGCAACTTTTGTTGGACCCTTTCTCGTGCTCCAGAGGGTCACACGCCTGGTTTTGGGGATCAAACAAATGGTTAATAAAGATCTTTATTGTGGCATCTCCCACACCAGGAGAACAGGTTTTGTTCCCATTCAGTCAGTCACGTTCGACGTTACGTCGATACTGACGTAATGGGGTCTAGCCTGCGAGCCCAATCACCTCCAAGGATACAAAACAAGCCAATGGGAATTGGCCAGTGAGATTTACATGAGGGACCACACCCCCGGCATCCGGGTATAAATAGGGCCGGCATACTCACCTTCATTCATACTTTTGCTTCGGAGCCGATCGGCTGATCTTCCTTTCACCTCTACAGAGTGAATTTCTGATTCAAAAGAGAGCAAACAGCAATTTTAATTGCTAAAAGGACTCGGTCCTGAAAACAGCCATTTTAATTGCTCTACGGCTGTTCTCTGGTGGCTGCTTGAGTCTCTCCAGCTGGTTGGGAAGGCACACTCAGCGGTGAAGTGTGATGGCGCGCTGTGCACAGGACGGTGCTGCACTCATCCCTGTGTGCTTCGGCTGGTGAGGTATACTGAAAGAGCAAGCACGGGCGATCAGCGTCTTTTTCGAGATGTCTTTTCGTCCGTGTGTTTCTGGATGTGGTCGTTTCCTGACCTCCTCTGACGGCCACGACCACTGTTTCACGTGTCTGGGTAGACCGCACGCTGAGTCAGCGCTCGTGGATGGTACATGCCCTCACTGCGAGGGCATGTACCTCACATGTACCTCACAAGTTTGCTTTCTCCCAGGCTGGCCTCCTCCGGCCTCCTTTCTCTTACGCCCCCATCTCCCAGGCCAGCCTCTTTGGTGACACTGTTGAGGACTTCGCTCAGCAGTTCTCGTCAGTGAAAAAACAAGCAGACGGAGGCCATAAAGCACATCCTGCCCCCGCGTGATGATGCCACCAATCCGCCACAGGCCACGCCTTCGTCTGCTCCTCGCCGAGGGCGTCCTCCTGTGGCTCAGGCTCCTGCGAGATCAGAACCTTCCCATCCTCCTCGAGCCGCCCGTAGGAAGGCCACGCCCAGTCCGCCAAGCCTCCTTCCAAAAAGAAGAAGGCCAAGAAGCGGCCCTGAGATGAGAGACCCGGAAGTTTTGGAAGCTGCTCTGCAGGAGACGGTGACTTTGTCAATAAAAGAGCAATTTCCGAAACCTCTGGGTCATATAAGAAGGTCTGTGTTGAGGGTGAACGAAGCCCTTCACAAGGGCCGAGGATTGGTTTGCAGCAATCGACCTGAAGGACGCGTACTTTCATGTCTCGATCCTTCCTCGACACAGACCGTTTCTACGGTTTGCGTTTGAGGTGAAGGCATATCAGTACAAGGTCCCACCCTTCGGGCTGTCCCTGTCTCCTCGCATCTTTACCAAAGTTGCAGAGGGGGCCCTTGCCCCGCTCAGGGAAGTGGGCGTTCGCATTCTCAACTACCTCGACGACTGGATCATTCTGGCCCAGTCCTGAGAGCAGTTGTGCGAACACAGGGAACTGGTGCTCAGTCACCTTAGCCAGTTGGGGCTTCGGGTCAACTGGGAAAAGAGCAAGCTCTGCCCCGTGCAGAGCATCTCTTTTCTCGGTGTGGAGCTGGACTCGTTCAATATGACAGCAAGTCTCACCAACGAGCGTGCACAGTCGGTGCTGAACTGCCTGAATTCGTTCTCGCAGAAAACAGCGGTCCCACTGAAACAATTTCAGAGGCTCCTGGGGCATATGGCATCCGCAGCCACAGTCACGCCGCTCAGATTGCTTCATATGAGACCGCTTCAGCACTGGCTTCACGACCAAGTCCCGAGGTGGGCATGGCACCGTGGCTCACTCTGTGTGGTAATCACACCGAGTTGTCACCGTACATTCAGCCCGTGGTCGGACCTTGCTTTTCTATGGGCCGGGGTGCCCCTAGTACAAGTGTCCAGGCATGTTGTTGTTACAACAGATGCCTCCACCACCGGCTGGGGTGCCATATGCAGTGGCCAGTCAGCGTCGGGCTCCTGGACAGGACCCCATTGCCACTGGCACATCAACTGGCTAGAGTTGCTGGCAGTACTCCTTGCGCTGCGCCAGTTTCGACCGTTGCTGCAGGGCAAGCATGTACTGGTCCGGACAGACAACACATCGACGGTAGCGTACATCAACCATCAGGGTGGTCTACGTTCGAGTCGCATGTCGCAACTCGCCCACCATCTTCTCTTGTGGAGTCAGCACCGACTCAGGTCGCTGCACGCCTCCTACATCCCGGGCGAGCTCAATTGTGCGGCCGACGCACTCTCATGACAGCTCACGCTCCCGGGGGAATGGAGACTCCCCCCCCAGGTGGTCCAGCTGATATGGAGCCAATTCTCATGACCCAGAACTCATGCTCCTCGTGACAGCCCATCCCTGTCGCAACCCCCTGAGGAAGGACCTCCTTTTTCAAGGGCAGGGCACAGTTGCCCTTTTGGGCCTTCGGAGAGCTCCCTTCGAGACCCTTGAGTCAGCTGAGCTGAAACATCTGTCTCTCAAGCTTCTGACTGCGCTCGCCTCCTTCAAGAGGGTTGGGCATTTTCGGTCAGCGATTCGTGCCTGGAATTCGTGCTGGACTACTTTCACGTTATCCTGAGACCCCGGCCTGGATATGTGCCCAAAGTTCCCACCACTCCCTTCCGGGACCAGGTGGTGAACTTGCAACCACTGCCCCCCAAGGAGGCAGACCCAGCCCTTGCATTGCTGTGTCCCGTTCGTGCCTTGTGCGTCTACATGGACCGCACGCAGAGCTTCAGAAGCTCTGAGCAGCCCTTTGTCTGTTTTGGAGGTCAGCAGAAGGGAAAGGCTGTCTCCAAACAGAGGTTGGCCCACTGGATAGTGGATGCCATCGCCTTGACGTACCAGTCGCAAGACGAGCCGTGCCCCCTCAGGTTGCGAGCTCTCTCCACTTGGGGTGTTGCTACTTCCTGGGCATTGGCGCGGCGCCTCTGTTGCAGACATTTGCAGAGCTGCAGGCTGGGCGACACCAAATACATTCGCAAGATATTACAATCTCCGAGTGGAACCGATGTCCACCCGTGTGCTGTCTAATCGTAGATAGCCATGGGTGTTTGCTTGCTGTGCCATTTCCCTCGGAAGAGGGAATGCGAGCACTTTTCCCACTCCTCAGTTCAGTTCCCCGTAATGGTGAACCCTGTGGAGTTCCTCCTGCATCCTGCGGTATGAAAAAGACCCTGTTTCCATTGTCCACTCTCAATGTCATCTGGGACAGGAGAAGATGTGTTCACCCCGGTCTCTGTGTAGCCTCAGGCCTCAAATAACTTCTTTGTTATTAACTAATTAATAATTCACTATTAACTATGACTTTCCCTCAGTAAACTCCTAATTTGCTGCTTATTAATAGTTAGTAAATGAGTTGTTAGGTTTAGATATTGGGTAGGATTAAGAATGTAGAATAAGGCATAAGGCATTAATGCTTAATAATCACTAATAAACAGACAATATTCTAGTAATGTGCATGCTAATAAGCAACTAGTTAAAAGACCCTAAAATAAAGTGTTACCAAATTTTGTTCAGTATGTTTGAACAGGCCTTGCTCATGGTGGAAACATCCTTGTTCGAGGGACTTTCTGTGGGGGAAAAAAAAACAATCAAGGGAAAATTGTTTTACATATTTGAATGATATCCATATATAAATGTTTAATGAGACATTATGTTCTATTAATGTAGTTCAGGAGGAACAAGTCAAATAAGCTACCCAATCATTAGGTCATCTTAATGATTACGTCATCTCAACCAGCTGTCAACAATCTGTAATCAACGTATCTACCCAATCGGCATGAGTTCAGGCCTGTATATATTCAGTAAGCCCGGAGCCACGCCGCAGCGCAGATCCAGTTCCCAGCCAGCTCACACTCTCCTCCACATCAGCTCAACCCCGCAAGAAGCACAGTTTAAATCCTTCTCGTCTTCTTTCCTGAATTTTCACAGTCATTCCATTTGGATCAATGTTGATCGGGGGGATTGTTCCTGTGACTTGACGTTCTAAATTACTGTGGTTAACGTTAAAAACTTCATTGTGGTTAAACACGCAAACAGTATAGCTCATATATCACTGTAAGAACTGTGGACGAACCAGACAAATGAATCATTTAGATGATTCTTTCAAAACATAATTCTAATTCAGAATTGAGGTTCCGGCTCCGGACCGTCTGCAGATAAAGCCAGGCTGATTACTTTTACGACACATGCTTCCTGATAGCAGAAGCGACATACCAAAGGGTCACCCAAGAAGACAGAGAGACAATCCAGACCCTTTTGTTTCCTTACTTCACAGGAGAGCCAAAGAGACTGTTGAACAAATAAATCTGCTTCAAAATTGTTCCAACAATTTTAACGGACTTATCAAACATCTTTTAACTACATACATTTTGCATTATGTGTCCACAAGTACTACCTGTAAACAGTTAGGCTTTAGAACACTCATAATTCGTGTAAATGCATTAACTCTTGACTGAATGACTGGAAGTATGCCTTATTTGGACTTAATTTGATTCTTTCTCCCTTTCCTATATTCTGACTTGAATGAAATCTGTTTAAAATGTATTGTATTCCATTTAATAGCAATTATGTTAAAATGGCACTCTGCTAAAGCAGAGACAGACCGGGATGTAACACTTAGGTTTTATTGGGGGCAGAGGAAGGCCCTCTTGAAACGGGTCAATGTCTGATTGGCCAAGACTCCTCTGAGGTGTGACAAACAACTCAGTTTAAATAATCATATGGCAAGATAGTGAAGGAGAGAAGTTGGTTAGTAAACGAACTGGAGTTGGTTAGTTCTGGTAAGAGAAACCATGACCAGAGTACCAAGAACAATGGAGTAACAAGAAGAACAGACCAGCCGCCCATTCAAGCCATCCAACCTTCACTCACTTTTCTTTTCTTTACTTAATTTTCCTTTACCGCTGAAAGTCTTGTGTCCTACGTTTCGCCGCAAAGTTCAACCAACGACTTTTGCCGCTTCAACTCCAGCGACAAAGAGACTTCCTTCATTGTTCCACACGGACCTGATCTGGACCAATCATCGACTTGGGAAACCCCTCTCTGCACGACGAGGGAAATTCACCTTTAAGTCAACGCAAGCAAGTACCTCCAGACCAAAACTGAACTGGTGCATAAATGAATGATTCATGGTTCGTTCTGGTCCTTGAAATGCATTGATAGGAATTCGGTTAATCAGATCACTCTCTCTCTCTCTCTCTCTCTCTCTCTCTTTCAAAACTCTTTCTCTCTCATTTCCTTCTTACTGCAACGCGTATGAATGTATGTGTGTGTGTGTATGTGCGTGCCTTTGTGTTAGATTAGTTTGTGTTAGAATAAATAAAATCTCTTGTAGATTTTAAAAGGAAAGTGTCTTGTATTATGTGCTTTATGATTTAATGTCTTAAACTGTGATCAAGTTACCGTGCTCTAATCAGTGTTTTCACGATTGTTGGATATTTATATCCGTTACAAGAGCTTATTACGGCTCGAGCAAATGAACGCTGGACGAATCAGTTGCTCGGTCGTAATCTAAACAACTCTTTATAATTCCCTATAAATATTTCATTTGAGCTAATTTTACTTCCTAGGGTGTTTTCCCTACATCACGTTCAGTTCGTACGCAGAATCCCTATGAAACTCGGAACATATTGTCATCGCTGTCCTGTGATTTATCAACAAATCGCTTGGAAACTTAAAGTAATAGTATGCATTTCTTTAACTTCTACCCACAGCTTCACTATTGGTAAAGAGACGCAGCAGGGATGTCTCCTCGGCTCCCGCAGATCAGTTCTTCTGGCTAATTTCTCCACTGCCACAGCAGTGATGTCGCCTCGGCTCCCACAGGAGCCCAGCTCTGCCTAAAACTCACCCTAATCCAATGTTGCAAGAAATCTCCCGGTCTTCAAACTAACCCTCTAAACAGATGATTCAAACCACCCAGTCAAATCGGTCAAACTTCAATCTGACACCATGAGTATTGAGCTCCCATAAGAACCTCAGAAACAGTATAAACTTTCTATTCTCGTTCAACTATGACTGGGCTTACCCGTCCGATCGCTGCGAGTATTGAACTCCCGTCGGATGGTGCGAGAGTCCTCCCTGTCGAAAATAGCTAAACGTTTTGCGTTTACGCCAGCGGGGGCTTACCTGTCCGATTGCTGCGAGTATTGAACTCCCGTCGGACGTTGCAAGAGCCCTTACCAAACCTTAACCCCTCTACCAGCGGGGTGCTTACCCGTCCAATCGCAGTGATTATTGAACTCCTGTCGGATGCCGCTAGAACCCTCCCAATCTAAAATAACTAAACATTCACCCCATGCCAACAGTGGCTTACCCGTCCGATCGCAGCGAGTATTGAACTCCCGTCGGACACCGCACGAGCCCCAATCTAAAATTACAAAACGTCCACCCCACCATCAGCGGGGACTTACCCGTCCGATCGCAGTCAGTATTGAACTCCCGTCGGACGCCGCAAGAGCCCCAATCTAAAATTACTAAGTATCCACCCACCGTCAGCAGGGGTTTACCCGTCCGATCGCAGTGAGTATTGAACTCCCGTCGGACACCTTAAGGGGCCCCCTCAGCTGAAGCTACTCTTCCAGTCGCCGCGAGTATTGAACTCCCGTTGGATACCATTTCTTCTCAATGTTCTGGCCGGTGGGGTTTTACCCATCCGATCGCTGTGAGTATTGAACTCCCGTCGGATGCTGCAGGCGCCCCCAGCCAACACATATAAACCTTATCTTAGTTTGCCAGTCGAAGATGTATATAGTCATCGGTTCTCTGTGAGTATTGAACTCCCGTCAGATAGAACAAAAAAACAAAAATGTATTTATACCGTTTTGGTGCTCTTTAATGTGTCGTGACCGCTGTATTGCCTCATCAGTTCAAAAGAAGCGACTGTGTGAAGCGTGCATGAACTGATTCTCTCTTACGCTTTAATACCAGTTACAGCGTGAAATAAACATGAATGAACATCTGGAGGTATGATAAAAGATACAGTTACTTACCGAAATCCATATCATGTTTCGTGTATTCGCGCAATCAGTGTTTCAACCTCGGAAAGACATCAATAAAACAGCTTGTAAACAATGTCTGTCACGTAACGTCACATTTAGGCTAACGTTACCTCAGAACAAACATATTCAGTGACCATAAACTCGTTAGTCAGCTAGAAAAATTAACTATAGAGAGGAGCATAGACATATGGAGAGGAGCATTTAGCTAAATATATGCACCATATTACATATTAATTATAATTTTTTAATGTTCTTCAATAGCCTGTATAGCCTAATGCATGCTTGAATAAGTCTGTCAAGTTGACAGCCACCATTTAAATGTTTTATATTTCAAAAAATGAATTGGAGTAGAAATTATTTTAAAGTGAGTAGGCCTATTATAACTTTATTATCACAAACATTTCATGTGTAGTTTAAGTTTGTATGCAAATCAGTTTATTTTAACCTTAATTAACCAATATTAATGTAGCCTAAATGATGTATATTTTACAGCATTAGTTGAGATATTTTTTTTCTTGAGACATTTTGCATGTACTGTCATGATACCTGCCAGGCCAAACTGATATTGAATCGAATTTCAAGTTAGTGAATTGAAATGTATAACTATGATGACAGATTGGCAGGAAATGGTGCAAAACAGAAAACAAAGTCCAAATGGGGTGATATTGTGATATACTTATAATCCTTATCTTTCCATTATTGTTACACTCTAAAAATGCTGGGTTAAAAGCAACCCAAGTTGGGTTGAGAACAGACAAACCCAACGATTGGGTTGTTTTAACCCAGCAATTGGGTTGTTTGCCCAAGGTGCTGGGCAGTTTTATTTAACTCAACTATTGTGTAAAAATGACTGTGGCTGGCCAAAATGAACCCAAAATCAGACAATTACCAGAGGCCACAATAATAATCAAATGTGATCATTTATTAATAAACAATTTAATAAATGTTTATTGTTGAATTATTATATTTTAAATAATTTATTATATTAAATGTTCAACATATTTTGGGTTCATTTTAAAGTGCATATTGCAGGTTTAACATTTTTTTCGAGATGAATATATAACCTTGTACAAAAATACCATATAAAAAGGTATTGCAGGGTTTAAAAATGTTTTGCGAGACATAAGGGCATTAATTTAGTAGATAAAGTTACGGTCTCTGTAAAAAACGCTTTTTTTTCAGCGTCGCGTCATTTTACGTCACTGCAGGGAGATGTTCGCTGAGCTCTGTGTTGATTCAGTGCAGAATATAGACGAGTTTCCTGAGTGAAATAGGCGGGCCGCCATTATCCTTTCAACGTCTTCCGGTTGTGTCTGCCAATAATTTCCGGTTAGCGAGTTAGCGTCTTTTACTGTCTTTGGTTAGCGCAGAAAAAGTAAATTATGGATGGTGTTACACGCCGACACGGCTCCGGGACATATTGTGCTGTTCGCGTTGCAACAACTCGTGGCGCTTGCTGAATGTTTGGTCGGAAAGAGAATGTTTCGACCATCAACCATCTACAAGGCGCCAATGTGGATGTGCTCCCCGTATGCGTTGTATGAGAAACCAAAAACAGATGTTGAATCTCGGAAGTGGCTAGTGGCTTTGAAGTTGAAGAATCCGTTTGTTTGTTCTTATCACTTCATTGATAAAAAGCCCACAGAGGAAAACCCTTTCCCGGAACTTTGGTTGGGACACGAGCGACCTCCCCAGCAAAAGAGACGTAAACTCGACAGAAACACAAGTGACACGCAATCGGATGGTAAGTATATCTTGATATTTTTCTGGTTAGCTAAAGTTTGCAGCATAAGTTCGACTGTTGATATATGTGTCTCTGTCCTGTGTTAGTGGGGTATATACATTTATAGTTGATGCTGCTTGTCTTTTAGAAGTGTGCATCGAGCCGAAGTTTAAAGATGCTGCAACACAATGGGAGGACCTAACAAAAACTGACCACAGCTACGCGGCAAAGTTGGACCACGTGAACAAATCGACGCAGACCGGGGGTCAGACTGTGGCTGATGATATGCTCCTGGATGATGATACCTCGCTGCTGTACACAGGACTGCGTCTGGTATATTTTTTTACTTTGGTGAAAACGATGTTGCCATTTAGTAAACCATCATGTAGTATTCCTGTTGTTGACCAAATACTGATGACCCTCATGAAACTGAAACTGAACCTTGTGTTAGGGGATGTGGCAAAGCGCTTTAAAGTGTCTAAAGGTGAAGTAAGTAAGGTGATTGCTCACTGGATTGATACATTGGGTGAGCAGCTTGAACCCATGGTTGCCTGGCTGCCAAGAAGTGTTATACGTGCTAACATGCCACCATCCTTTAAAAAGAACCACCCCCAGACCACTTGCATCATCGATTGTGCTGAAACGGCTATTCAGAGAGCAACAAACCTTAACTGTAGGAGTGCCACTTTCAGTCATTACAAGGGAACCAATACTGCCAAATATCTTGTTGCTGTGTCGACTCATGGGCTGATAATGTTTATATCAGAGGCCTATGCTGGTAAAAGCAGTGACAAGTTTATCACTATAAACAGTGGGTTTTTGGAGGCCCTAAGGCCTGGTGATGAGGTAATGGCTTACAGGGGTTTCACGATTCGAGATGTACTACATGAAAGGAAGGTGAAATTGAATATTCCTGCCTTTACCCACAAGCGTGGTCAATTGACCAATGAGGAGGTAACGCGCACTAGACGAGTGGCCAATGTCCGTATACATGTGGAGAGGGCAATCCGAAGACTTAAAGTCTTCAAAATTCTTTCCCAAACTGTCACTGTAGTAAAGTTCAAAGTTCGTGGGGAAGGAAGAGGACAAGGGTCGGCTTTTGACTGCTGACTGAGCTTTATTTAGTAAAATGAAAAATGTCCAACAAAAAGTCTGCGCACCGCACAACAACGAAAATAAACAATCCACAACAGGGCTTCACTCCAGAACGGTATAAACAATCCACAATAGGGCTTCTCTCCAGTGTTGTCATGCTCAGTGTCTCAGTCAGCAGTCCCTCTCTCTCTCACACACTCCTGCTTCTCCTGGCGTTTTATCCTGTCTCCGCGCCAATTACTGGAATGAGAAACAGGTGTTTGTAATTTACATTTAACCCGCTCGCTTACCACGCGTCTCCCGACACTCTCTCCATTTGCAGACCTCGCTGAACCACGCCCCCCTCGCCACAGTCACCATCTCCATGACCCCGTTGGACAAGATTCTTACCATATGTGCTGCTTTAGCAAACATGAGGTCCAGACTCATCCAACTGCCACATGAGGTTTAAGTCTCTATGAAAAGTAAAACCTGGGTTACCTGCAGGTTTTTTTTTTTTTTTTTATTGTACATATTCCTTTTTTTATTATATATATATATATATATATATATATATATACTTTCAGCTAGAAAAACCTGTGTAAATGTATTGTTATTGTTCCCTTTCTGGTTTTGTGATTATTGATAAGACAAAACAGAGTTTTAACTAAGAAAAACTTGTATTGTATTTCTTGTATTGTAAATATTGACACATGACAATAAACAAATTGATTTGAGAAGAAATGAATAAATTTTTGTTGATCCTATTCCATAAAAAAGGGACAATTTCATTAACTCCTTAATGGATGATTTTTTTTTAATAATTAAAAACAAAGTAAATACAGGAAAAAAATCTCACAATATCACAAAAAGAAAAAGACTGGAATAAAATATTAAATAAAGAAATAAGTGACTGATATAAAAATAAATAAGAGTAAGTAAAAGAAAATAAATCCGTTTGATAAAAATAAATAAAAGCTAGAAAGGATTTGTCACAAATTTGTGACAACAGGGGACAAGGGGTTAAAAAAGGAATGACAAATTACCCCAGTACACATAAGCAGGTCATGCTGATTTTACAACATCCATGTATCTGGAACACAACTCCAGCCTTCCATCATCGAAGTCATCTACAACTTTTGGCAACATGTGGGTGAAATAGAAGGAGTGTAGCCTTGAGATATGTCCCTCAACAAAGGTTTGGTCGTAGAGCACGTTGAGCTGCAGACATTCAGTGTTACTCCAAATCACCAACAAGGCTTGCCGTAGCCCTGTGCAGTGCATGCCCAGTTGCACCTGCATGTAATATCCCTTTGGCCCATTGAAGGACAGATGGAATTCCCCTGTGGGCATGCTTTTGATCTCACTGGTTTTAGCAGCAAGTGCTTCAGTAAGGGACTGGTTTTTGACTAAGACAGGGCACTTGATCTCCAGTAGTGTATCTCTGTTCATGACACCATCCGGACTCGCAGCAAGCCATGGCTCACTCGGGCAAACCACCAAACCTTTCACATCGATGTCATGACCTTGGTCTTGCAGGAATTGCCTGGCGTGCTCTTCACCCTCTGCTCCTTGCCGGGTTGCTGCGTTACCGTGAAAGGTAGGATGGAGGTGTTCAGACAAGAATTTGTCTGGTGCTGTGGTAGCCCGAACTGGCACATTCTTGGCTGTGCTTGCTGTTATCCGTACCCGTCGCATGTCATGCCACAGTTGTTCCCTGCTCTGTTCTTTTGTGTGCTGCTCAATGTACATAAATTGGGTTGTGGTCATGTCAATGTATGTGGTGTAGAATGCCCTACATTTCTCACATTCAAGTTGTGTGTTGTGATCATCATGATGTAGGGGCAGTGGAGCTTTTGATGTCTCGGCAGACTGAGCAGGGAGGCTGGTGTTAAAAGTGAGCTGCATTAGTCCACTGCCAGGTGCAGTGAGAAGTGCCGCTATTGGTGTGGAGAGACAGTAATTTTGCCATTCTTCCAGTGTCTTATGGACTTTTACCTTGCAACTAGGTGTAGAAACTATGCTGGAGGAGGATGCCTGTGATGCTGGTTGGTATAAGTTATTTCTGCGGAAAGACACATCTCTGATTTTTTGCTGCCCAGTATTGCTTTTTGTCCCGACATTCCAGCAATTCTGCACATCAGTGCAGGCAAGTCCTGTCTTCCCTTGCCTCACAGCATTTTCTACCTGCAGACAGATAGAAACAAAATCACACACTTTTTAATTAATGGCTTGAGCATCACAGCACAACTGACTTCTTTTAGAGAAAACATTTTGTAAATCAAAATAACATTAACATCAATGTTTAACCCCTTTATGCCTGAGTTTATTTAGACTTAAAAAAAAAAATCTGGAAAAATATGAAAAGAATAATAAAAGAAAATACACGCTGCATTTCTGGATTTTTAATTCAACATAATCAAACAATTTATGTTAAAAAAACTCAACAGATGTTTACTTCATCCCAAGTACAAGCAATATAAACAGTTTTTATGGTTAATATTTTACCTTTACCTTTGTTAGATCACATTTAAGAATTGCAACCTTGGGAACGGCAGTTGTAGTTCACACTCTCTCACACTTAGACACAATCTCTCTCTCACATGCATACGCACACACACACACACACATACAGACACACACACACACACACATACAGACACACACACACACACACACATTTGTATTACTCGTCGTGTTCTGTTATAGATTAACACACGGATAACGTTACATACAAACATCTTAATACAAGCATAAGATGGGCTAACGTACCTTCCAAAGCACGGCGGCTGCATGGCTACAGGAACGTTCCGGGTCCAGCGATACAGGTACAGCCTGCAGTCTCCACATCTCCAGTCTTGGTAACTAAAACCCAGGCGTTATGCGCTGAATTGTTAACGGACTGGCTTGGTTGAACATCGGCCTTTAGGTAAATTAAACTGCCCATATCGTGTAAAAGTACACAGCCCACTTTGTCTGAAAGGAGGTACTGAAACGCCTCAGAGCTTTTCAGGTTATTAATTGCATTCCCATCCACCGCCATTGAATCAATAAAATAAGAACAGATCTTGGATGTTGTTATGCTGGGCCATATCGACATGTTGTCCGCCCATGATGTTACCTTACTTGGATGCGGAATGGTCAAAACACCATTTTTAACAAGCTTTTCGGTCGAATGTTACCATTCCAACGCCATTTTTGCACCACTACTCAGCCTGCGCCGGAAATTCTTGGCAGAAACAGGAAGTAAACCGGAAGTGCCCGGGAAACTTATCTATATTGGTATTTAGCAACAGCGGCCGTGAATCAGTGTGTTTTCGGTAGTTTTTGTATTCTATTTATCATCGTAATGGTAAATTATTAGTGTTTTTGTGGAGGTTGCACAAACTTCAGCCTGTCAGGACATCGAGTACAGAGATTTACTAACAAGAAAAACTACGCTGCTATCTTCTGTGCCGGGGTTTGGTTTGTGCAGGTGAAGAGACGGGACTTCACTTCTGCATGTGCTTCGAAAAACGCGTTCATTTTAGACTGGAGGATTATCATCCTTGCGATATGATAGAGTTCAACATTGTAATACTTCTGTAAATGATTATAATGAATAAACTTACACACGCGATGCTTCTTCACCATTTTTACTTGAATCAATTTCAACACTGATGAATACAAATTATGTACACATGCATACAGTCTCACACTCACACAAAACAGTTTTGAATGATCTGCTGGTAATGTAAATACTCAAATTTCATGCATGTAAACTTATATATACATTCAAGTTCACACAACTACATAATCACGGCGTCATATACATCCTCACACTATCAGTGAATGGGCACGGAATAAACTCATAATACAGAATTAATGAATAAAGGATAACATGAAACACATACAGTAACACTATATGTTTGGCCGCCGGCGGGAGACATGATCACGGATCCGTCAGAGATGCAGCTCGATGAAGACTTACGGTGCACATTTTAAGTTTTGTGTTTGATTATTACATTTGCTAACTACCAAATCAGTCGTGAAGAGAAACGGCTATATCACATAACATTAGTGTGGACGGATATTAACGCGTCTGACATAGGCTACACTTGATCAAAGTTTATTCGTTTCTGTAATTAGTAATCAGTTAGGCCTACTCCTAGATGACCAATAGCTTTGCTATTGCCTGATTCATGATAATAATCTGTACAATATTGTGATCTGAGCACATGTCGTTAACATTATAAATATAAGCTAACACCGGTCGCTGTCCTGTTCTCCATTGCTTCTCCTCACACAACAGCTCAATTAGTCTCTTTTGACTGTTATTCTGTCTAATTCTGGCCTGTCCCTGCTCTCTTGACCACATAGCAGGCTAATTGTATGGCTGTGATTAGTTATACGAGTATAAATAAGCATTTACAATTTCCTCAGCATCCGAACTGTCATTGCGATCCATTGTTTTCCTATAGTTTATATTGATCGCGTTCCCTTCAGTGACGTCACGTCCGATTCGTCCGCATTTTTCAGATGCGGAAGTAAAATTTTCTCACAAAAAACGACTCCAGAAGCCTATGTAGCGTATTTATGCGTGTTTTTTCAAGAAAATCTATTTCATACATTATTTTTCTACACATTGAATCACTAAAGCTCTAACCTGCAATATGCCCTTTAAGCAAGCAATACAGCAATTTTTACACAATAGTTGGATTAAATAAACAGCATGTTGGGCAAACATTTAACCCAACCACTGGGTCCATTTTCAACCCAACTTGGGTTGTTTTTAACCCAGCATTTTGTAATAATAGTTGCAACTTTAACTCTTAAATGTGCATTGAAACTTGCCTGCTGATAAAACCTATGATCCAGAGACCATATTCATATAACATCTAAGGCATCTATAACATCTGTAGATCTTAACTGGCTGAGTTAGATGGTGATTGACACTAAACAGTAGAAAATCACTCCAGAGTCTCTTCAGCTAATGTCATTGGCTGTTAAAGTCTTGGGTTGATTATAATAAATTGACATGTTGATAACACACACATAAGCAGTCTTTCAGAATGCTCTCAATTTCATGTAGCCTAGATCAGATACATACTATATGCATTAGCGGGTGTGGTGGTGCTTATGGGGACGTGTGAGTATGAGGTTGTGAGGGAAAAATCACAGTATGCTCACTACAAAAAACTAGACTACACCACTGGATCCACTGTATTTTTATCATTAATTGATTTCCCATTGAACATTATGACATGAGTTAACAGATTATTTAATAACAGAATAGCACAGCACAACTCTCAGTTAATCCAGCTGGGTGTTGTTATAGCATAAAGGAAAAAGACCAGAAGGGAGCAGTGGGGGTGTTAATAATTATTAAACTCTTCCTATCTAATGTACTAGTAGCTGTGCTTTGCTTCTGTGGTTTATTGCACCGACAAAAAAAAAGTGCAGTAGGCAGATTTTAAAGAATGTGTGGAAAAAAATAGCGATTTCTAGAATCTGTGCTTAATGAATAGGGAAAATCCTGGTTTACTTCATGTTTACATTCACATCATTGAAAGTTTCCAATTGTACATAAGCCCAGAGGACATGCATTGTCATTATACACCATTTTTAAAAGAACTATAGTGAAAAACGTCTTAAAAGAAATGGTCACGATTGAGGAATAGCAGAATGTATTGCAAAAAAACAAAAAAACAAAAAAAAAACCAAACAAACAAAAAAAACACAAACAAATGGAATATCCTCAAAGAGGGAGTCTACCAAAATGTGCTAAATAGCTCAGCAAGCATAAAACTTAGAGAAAGCATTGACTGTGGATGTGTACTTCCAGTGGGCAAATGAATGTGGACAGTTTGTATAAAATCTTGTATGTAATGTGTAAAGAACTTTTTGAATATACACTTCCTGGCCAAAAATAAATAAATAAATAATAAAAAGGCTCAAATTGTGAAAGAATGGTTTAATATGACTTTAATATGTTCCTTGATGTACAATGTTATGAGTGTCCGATGCAAATGTCTACTACAGTGTTTTATATTACAATGACCTCTTATATGTTAAAAGATTCTTTATGTCATGACATTTTTAATGGTTTGTTTTCTCAGAAACTCATCATACTGTATGAAGGTGTCCATGTCACTGACGGTTGAGGAGAGTGAAGAGGGACTCTGCTTTAGCAGTCGAATACGTTACCAGGAGAGGGCCGAGATCACCAAGAGCAAAATGATCACCTGCCCTGACATCGATGACTATCTTGCCCCCTACAAGCAGCCTATCATGACCTGGTACAAGGTACAGAGTTGTAACTCACACAGGATGAGTTGACCCAGATTTTTTCAACTAGGATGTAGATCTTTTTTGTTTCTGTTTCTACCCCTTCCCTAAACATTCTTTCTGTCATGACCACTCTCAGTGTTTGGCATGGTAATGGGTATGACAGTGTTGATGATATGTCTTGGCATAATAGTTCTGCTATGCTGCTGCATTTATTGATGCTGCTGCAGAGCAATTACGGGACTTGCTACTGCCACTACATACACGGCATGCTGCTATGATCAAGTAAGATATACTGTTGCCGTACAGTATAGCGTACATGAATTACCCGTTGCAGATCTATACAGGTGGAGCTGGAAACTTTGGAGGGTTTTTGAAGCGCGCTGCGCTGCTAAGGCAATGCTACCAAAGTATTTTGAAGGTTGAGCACGCAAGCTCATTGGCTACTGGTACAGCAGAAACCAATCAGCAGTGTCCTGTAGATAATGATGTGATTACGAGCAGGTTGAGTTAAAGGACCTATTAGTCTGTGCCTATTAGTCTAGAGTTTCACGACAGAACTTTGTATTTTCCCCTGAAATAGAGCTGCACAATTAATCATTAAAAGATTGCAATCTTGATTCAAACACTCATATGATCTCATTCCTAAATGACAATGATACGCCTATGTCTATTAAACCTTTGACAAAATCACACCGGAACATTAAAATCTGTGTTGGCGCTGCTGCTGACCCAGAGAGAGCATTTATCATGTATAGAGTGATACAGTATGAAACAACTTCACAAACAGATTTTCAACCACACAGTTTTGTTATTTCTGTATTACAAATATTCATATTATCAAGAAGTACTGTGATAAAAGTACGGTAGCAATCAAAATGGAGAAAATACCTTTTGAATGTAACTTGGTGCTTCAAATAACGATTGTATCGATTACATCGTTATGCCACCAGGTTTAAATACAAAAATACAAAAAAATGTATTTGCAAATGAATCGTTCATTTAAGAGATTTGTTTGAAAATGCTGATTCATCTAATAATGACGCAAGTGAGCTATTTATGAGTCATTGAATCATTCATTCAAACCGTTTTCTTTTTTTTTTTTTAATAATGCATTCAGATTTTTCAGACATTAAACAATTTAAAAAGACTGCAGCAATTAAAATTTTGTCAGAACCTCTAGTAAATTACAAGTTATTTTGTTTAGTTGTCTGTTCAGAATTGTGGAAGAATCGTGATCTCTGTTTAAAACATGGCCATAACCATATCTTGAACATTGGGGCCATGACAGGTTTGAGATACACTGCCTTAAACCATCTGATTTCAATAGGAAGATTGTTCCAGGACCAAAAATGTTGTTTTTCTTGCAAAATCAATAACCTTTAGGTTAATGGGTTTGAAATGAGTTAGTGTGACAGTTGGATAGATGAAGAACTCCACAGATAGTCAGTTATTTTTATTTGTTTCCACAGGAGTGTCAGAGGAAAGAGTGGAGGAGCTCCATAATCATCAACACCACCAGTCTATGGATCCCAGAGGTGCAGGAAGATGATGGAGGAAATTACACATGTGAACTTAAATATGGCAGCAGAGTTGTGAGACGGACCACAGAGCTCAAAGTCACAGGTACGCTTTCAAACTGATTCAAATTGAACACTGTGTTTGAGGCACATCGAAAGCAAATAGAACCTGTTTTATTCAATAGCCGCTTTTCCACTGCTGGGCCAAAGCATTCTTGTTGCTTAACCTTTCCGTTCCGTGCTGATCCAGCCCAGTCGGTATGGATATGGTTTCATTCTCCACTGTGGGGCTGATAAAAGCCGCTCTTTGGAATATAGTACAAATGCGTAATTTGTTGCCTTGGTAACGCAAGAGTTTTCAGACAGTATGAGATGTAAATAGCGACCATGCTATGGAGGATGATACTATTATTAACTTGTAACTTGTACTTAGCTCAAATGGCGCACTTGGCCCGACAGTGGAAAAGCAGCAATTGATGCCATCTACACTGGATGCATCAAGTAGTGCTGAGATGCTGACAGTAAATGGGTGCCCGTTCTGTTTCTACTGCGCTACACGTGCTTGTCCTATTTCCATCAAGAGGCCAGATGGATTTGGAATGTCACTTTGGCGCGTCCAGTGCAAACAGCCTCAAGCCATTGTGTTGCATCATGTACAGAAAAGGGAAGAACTGGTTGAAATCACAATTTATAATTTGACTGGCTAGATTTACATCTTACCAAGCTGATACAATGTGAGTATCACATTTTTAAAAGATACTTAGCAGAAAGTAATCAGTATTTATACATTTTGAATGGAAAGAAGTTCTAATTGAGTCCATGTCAGACACCGGCGGAGTTTATCTGCAACCTTGATCAAACTCACCTGCCTATAGCTTTCTAGTAATGCTGAAGAACTTGTTTAGCTTGTTCAGATGTGTTTGATTAGAGTTAAAGCTAAACTCTAAAGAATCCCTGCTGCACTTCACATTTGGAAGTACATTTGGAGTAGGGCTGCACGATTATGGAAAAATCATAGTTGTTGATTTGATTTCCCTCGATACTGTACATCAAATGTGACATTTCAAATATGAATATATGAAAACAGTAGTATAACAATAGCAGCTATAGATGACTATGTTCTTAAAGGGATGCCAAAAATTGTTTTCACTGGCAGCCTTGTGCCTCAAGCCACATGCTGGAGGAAACTGAGGAGTAGGTTTGTTTAAAATCAAGCCCTTGATTCAACCCTCCAGCTTAAACTCCCCCATTTGTACACATATCCAGGCTAAATCCAGCACAGCATTGAGCAAACAATGGACTGCACAGTTTTATACAACACACAGTGATGGAATCATAATAAAATCTGCTTTCACAGCTTGTGTCTAGATAGCGCTCTGTCTTTTGAGCATTCCCTTATAGCAGGGCTGGGCAACTCTGGCCCTTGAAGTCCACTGTCCTGCAGAGTTTAGCTCCAAACCTGATCATACTCACCTCCCTGTAGCTTTCTAGTAATCCTGAAGATCCTGATTAGCTTGTTCAGATGTGTTTTATTAGGATTGGAGATAAACTCTGAAATATAGTGGATCTCGAGGGCCAGAGTTGAGAACCCTGCCTGATATGCTACACATAATTGATCTGATCTCATGTACACTCACATTAATATGAATGAATTGCTTGCTTGACAATAAAGTAAGCAAGCAAGCAAAATATTTTAAGAGGAGCTTTGGTTTGTTAGAAATACCAATTACGTATGTCGCCCTAATTGGTTCTTGATGTTCATACAGTATGCATTGAGCGTGACCATGAATACCCTACAGAAATGAGTGACCGTTATGTATGTAACATTTCACTTAGCAATTATCATCTAACAATGAGTTTATGAGGCGTTTATGTTTGATTATAGCACAGATGTATGGAAAAACATGAAACAGATGTTAGATTTTTCATAAACTAGAACACTACTAGAACAATAATAGATTGTAACTTGCTCTCTTACTAAAGGTTCAAGGTTAGTTTATTTATATAGCACATTTAAAAACAGCAAGCATGGCAACCAAAAGAAAATAGAAAGTGATACATACATTCACACAAAATACTCATACTGAATGAAAAGCTATAGAAAAAAAGTAAGTTTTAAGAGAAGATTTAAAAATAGTTATAGACTGTGCCGATCTGATATAGGCTGGTAGACTGTTCCACAGCCTGGGGCCAGCGATAGCAATCACCTCTCTGCTTTAATCGCGATCTGGGGACACAGAGAACTCTCTTATCACCAGATCTCAGATTTCGAGTGGGATTGTAAGGGTGGAGTAGCTCAGACAGATAGCTTGGTGACTGTTTATTTAATGATTTAAAAACAAAACTAAAGCAACTAAAGGTTGCCCAAGATAAACTGCACATACTGAATGTGACTATGGAACGAAATTATTAAGATTTTCAAAACATCAGTTATCATGTGACTATTTGACAAAGAGAAAGAAGTTTGCAAAAAAGAAATAACAGTGGCTGTGAGCTGTTTGTTTGTTAATCCACTTTCACAATGCTGCCAAAAACTGGGATGCCACCTTGTCTGTTGTTCACTACACCCATTATGTATGGTCAAGACTTTTTACATGTCACAAAATAATGGGAGATGAGACAGCAGCTTGTCTGAGGACTGGTTTGCTAATGAGCCTTCGTCGTAGATGAATTGATAGGCCACGAAGGAGACCCTCCTTCCTGCTTGTCGTCTTACAGGGCAAGACAGCAGCATAACACACACATTTATCTCAGTGTTGTCTGACACATTTGACGTTCTCTGATCCCCCGCACACATCATCATCATCATCACGTGTGGGCAAAGATTGCCACACGCCTTTATTGTTTTGCCCAAGTGCCAAAGGCAGATGATTTGTCTCTCTTAGACACAGAACAGGGTCTAAAACTCAAAAATATATCAAGAAATAACAAAGTAATTCAGTTAACCCAGCAGATTTGCACTAAAATCATGGAAGGTTTTGCAAGAGGAGAATTTTATGAAAGGAGAATCTTTACATATACTGCATATCTTTGTTGGTTCAATCAATGTTGGTTCATAAAGTGACAGCTCTCAAGTTCTAAAAATTTCATAATAATAATAGAACACCAAGGGTGTCATTGCTAGGGTGTTACTACATTGTTATAGGCTGGCCCAAATAAAAAGCTGATTTTGAAGGAAATAAACAACAAATGACATACGGAAAATAACCAACAGTGGACTAAACTGAACAGGGAGTATATATACAGGACATAACAAAGGAAATAAATGACATACAGTAGATAATAATATGTAACCATAGAAACTACAGGGACATGACCAGAAACCAAAGAACTTGAAACTAAACAGAGCAGGGAAACAGGAACTAAGGGAAACTGTAACCTTAATAGTTTGTTAAAATCATTCTACTAATTAAACTAACACTTCATAGTAAGGTTTCATTTGTTAACATTAGTTAATGCAATAACTAACATGAAACAATAATTTTATATCATTAAGTAATGTTGTATAACCTCACCATGAAATCAAAATTGATAATTCTTTTTTTACAGTGTCACAATCACCATCTGTTCCTATCACGTTCCTGTTCACTCCGGACTCCATTTCCCATAATCATCTCTTGCCTACCACTTGCACTCACTCCACCAATCACCTGTTGCCACATACAGCCATGCACACTCCACACTAATCACCACACCCAGCTGATACGCATTACCTGGACTATAAAGGACTCATACACACACCACCTCACTGCAAAGTCTTAATTCCTAGTGACAATTCTGAGCGTACCTTGTATCCTGTCTGCCTGTGTTTGATCTTGCCTGTTCCTGTTTATTGACCCGTTGCTGCCTGTCCTGACCCTTGCCTTGTATACTGTTCTGTGAATGATATCCGCCTGTCCTCGATCTACTGCCTGTACTCTGACTACGACTCTGCCTGTTCCTTGCTGTTCCTGTTTGCCCCTGATCGACCCAGCTTGCAGGGATTATAAAAGCTTGCACATGGATCTCTGCCTCAGTCCCGCTTCGTTACATACAGACTGTTGCAGTGCTTATTATAAATTATTTATCCGTGCACATCATTATATTTTTTTACAAATCATATGCTCTCGTAATCTTTAATCAAAAATGTTAACCTCCCCTCCCCCTCATGACGTATTTCTTGGCAGAGGGTGGGACTAAATATCCTCCACAACTGACTGGCATTCAGATCTGCCTCCATTTAAGTAGCAACACCCAGCTTCCTACAATTCAATAAATCCCTGAAGGACAAAAACACATCCCGCACTACTGTTTTTTTCTTCTCATATATACATCACAATAGGGAACAAAAGATTATTGCAACTTTCGTTTGCTGACTTCCATGTTAATTTCTACATAAATACTTTTTAGCATTTCAAGTTCTTTAAATTACCATTAGTTTATTATGAGCAAACATGAACAATACTAAATGCTTAACTATTTGTGATATTAGTGAATGAAACCTTGTAAAATGTTTCTAATTAAATTCAAATATAATATGGACTGAATTTAAATATATTGTAGCACTGCACTGAGCATTTCGATGACAGGTGTTGAGCATACAAAACAAACATTTATGGACAATTGAAGACTAATACTTTTCAATGTTTTAATTTTCTGCTAAAGCTTCATCAAGAGCATAACAAACGATCAGAAAATCTTACGACTTGCATATAACCTGACATATTAAATTTTGTGAGGTTCGGTCTGAGCTGAGTATATGCATATTCGTTGAGAGCACTGATGTGTAGATGAAATGATCTTGTAGGACGTCAGTAAACTCAGGCTCTGAACCATCATAGCCTAGAGGCACAGGATCTGTATTATCATGATAAAATATGGATTGGGGTAAGATATGCTCAGACACAGCCTGCGGTGAGAGAATAAGCGTGAAATAGTGCCATTATCATGCTGTATCGTCTCCAGTATCACTAGGCCAAACAGATGAGCAAATCTTCAAATAGAGAAATAGTTATGTAGTGACTGCACAATGACTGCATGACCATAACATCTCTTTCGACGGCAGGCAAGAGACTTTTTTTTCCAGCGTTAAAATACTTGGTCACATTTTATTTTAGGTTATTTTAGCTTTACCTACTATGCACTTACTGTACATAAAAAAGCAATTGTTAGGTACAATGTACTTATTGTGTTCATGTTATATTGCAAAACATTTGTCAACTCAAGTATACCTTTATTTATATAGCACTTTACAATACAGATGATTTCAAATCAGTTTTACAGTGTTAAACAGGATAGCATTGATCAGTGATGCAAGCAGGATTCAGATTGCTGTAAATCAGCTCTAAAAAGACAACAGTGTCGTTGTTCAACTGAAGTCAGATCAGTGTTGATTCAGTTTGGTTTAATAACTGTGTAAAGTTCATCAATTATGAAATGAGTTTAATTCAGATGAAGGAGCTCAGGAGAAAACAGTGATGTCATCCTCCAGCTCAGTTCATTTCTCAATACCTGTCTATATATATATATATATATATATATATATATATATATATATATATATATATATATATATATGAAGAGTTCAGATGCAAAAGCCGCTAAACGCCATCTCTGTCAAAAATGAGATAACGACATTGAACGAATACTTACGTCACGTAGTACACGTTCAACAAATCACGTGCTTCAAATCCTCTAAATCGCAGCGTCAGCCCATTCAGAAATATCGGTTTGTTGGCAAAAGCCTCTAGACGCCGCTTCCCTTTGGCAGCAAAAGCCGCTATATTCCGAGAACCAATCAGAAGGCGCGAATCGAATCATATGATTTCGAGCGGTTTCAATATAGTGGCGCGCTGAGGAGATTTTTTTAGAGACAGATTCAGATTGAGATTTTTAAAATAAAAGATGGAGTACGATGAAATGGATCAGCCTGTCCTACTAACATTGAATGGCAGAAGAAAACATTATTTACCTCAAAACTCCGCCTGTCATAAGGCAAAATAGCCTGCAGTGGAAATGGCTTGGTCGCAATTGTATCATGCACTCATAACAGTTCTTCGTGCAGTGCCGTTACTTTGAAAGAATCGGATTTATTATACATCAAACAACAGCTCTATTTCGCCAAAGACAAAGTCAAACAAGATGCTATTCTTCTGTCTCATATGGAAGCTGTGCCATGTAAACGGAGGAGGCAAAAAGTGGAGGCTGAATAGAAGAGACGTGTTAGATCCCTGTGTAAAGAGGTTTGTCTACTGTTTAGTTTTGAAATGATTGTGCTATCATATTTTTCAGGGTTTCTAGTTGCATCTTTAGTGATTTTTCAACTATTTACTATGTCTTGCCACAAATAGGTGGATTTCTAGGTTTTTGCAAAATAAGCACAAGTGGATTTATATGGAGGACCAGGGGTGCCACTTAAAAATAAAAAGAAGGATCAATTAATTAATTTAATAATTCAAACATAAAAATGTATATAAATGAATCACTTTTTATATGGGCAAATTAATAGACATATTTAAAGTTGTTTATTTAATTCCTGTTTTTAAATGTAGTTTAATAAAACAATAAAACAATACATTTTAAAAAATCTTTTTTGAATGTTTAAATAAATAGACAAATTTGAAATGGGATATTTAATTAATTTTTTAAAACGTAGATCAATAAAACAATAAAAAGTTCATTAGTAAATCATTTTAAATGTGCATTTAAATCGCTTTTTTTTAAAAGAATTTGGCAAATGCTTTTCTTTCTCTATTTACCAATTGCTTTTCTTTGTCGGTTTGCCAAATGCTTTGCTTTATCCATTTGTCAATCGAGTGGTAAAATGCCATTGGACAGTAAACACGTGGGAGCAACCAATCAACTTTCCCTTCAATTTGAAGAGCCAATCCTCTCTCACTTGTAACACTCACTGTCATTGGACAGTTCGTACGGTGACCTGGAGGGGACATGTTCGGTTCACTTAGTTTTGTCGTGGCCACAACACTAAACTCGTGGGAACGTGATAATGTGTCGTGGCCAAAGATATTAATTTGTGGGAACGGCCACGAGATCGTTTTGTCGAGGAAACAACATCCTTATGTCGTGGCCTCGAGATCATAAGTTGAGGGAACGATATATTTTTCTCATGGCTACGAGTTAAATGAGTAACCTGCGCAACCATAACAACCTGGAATGATCATAAATGGACAATACCATAATAATATTTTTAATTAAGAAAAAGAACGGAATTAAGAAATTATTATGTTAACATAGTGCATATTATATTGTATTGCGCGCGATGTTGCAGACAGCATTCGAATGAAATTTATAAATCAATGTTTAAATGTTGTACATTTTAATCCCACCGAACAGTCTTTTAAATCAATTCACTTATCGTTTATTTTTTATTTAATATTTTTATATTATTAGTTACATCTGTATATTCAGAGTGCGATTTGTGAAAAAAAAAAACAGGGGGGATGTTTTGAAATTTTTTTTTTTTTTTTTTTTTTGTTAAAAACCACAGTGGAGCTATACTATTTTTGGCAGCAGTTACAGAAACATTTTTACAAAAAAATTCTGATTTAACTTTGAGATTTGAAGTATTAGATATAGCTTAGATATTTGCAGCACTACAATGACACTAATAATTCTTAATTTCTGATAGAAATGCAAAATCAATCGGTTATTAATAGAATAACGAGACACAAACCTCTACATTCAATCGTGTTTGGTCCCATTTATTTATACACGTTTACCTCAGATTTCATTAAATAGAATATAAGCTGTGCTGTACGCAGGGTCTCATAATTACCGAGGTCAGAAAATGTAGTTTACTAGGGGAGTATGGGGGCATGCTCCACCGAGAAAATTTAGATTTCCCTGGTGTACTTATGTGCATTTTTAGGACGTTTTACGGCCAACAAATGGGATAACAATAGCTTTAAAACCATGTCAACAAGTACATGCATGCACAGTTTTGAGGCAGCTTTAATCGCATGTTTGGTCATTTCATGACTTAACAGAACACCGACGGTCATTGCTCGTAGTTTCTTTTGCGCTTTATTTAAGCTATAATAAAGTAATTATGCAGCGCGCGCCGGCGCATTTGCGCATGCAATTCTTGAGTGCGCGCTACGAGCACAGTCTAACGGTTGATTGGACAGTCATGTTCATTTTTCTGAGTTTTAAAAATAATTCAGCAGAGGCAGGGATACATAGACCAGAAGGGAAATCCCCCCCGTCCCCCCTACAAATTGCACCCTGTGTATATTTATTTGCTTTATTTTCCCCTTCATTTCCCATATTTCTTTATCTAATTAATATTCTTTACTTTATGACTGTATTTCTGTAGCCTATTTCTGTAAATGGGTGTCTGTTTTCTCTTGTAGCCCCTCGTGCCTGTGTTCCAGGTTGCTATGGTTGCGCAGGTTGTTTACACATTTAACTCGTCGCCATGAGAAAAATATATAGTTCCCTCAACATATGATTTCGAGGCCACGACATAAGGATGTCGTTACCTCGACAAAACGATCTTGTGGCCGCAACTTATTATCACATTCCCACGAATTAATATCTTGTGGCCACGAGTTTATATGTTGTGGCCATGACAAAACTTGAAGTGAACCGAACATGTCCCCTCCAGGTCACCGTACTAACTGTCCAATGACAGTGAGTGTTACAAGTGAGAGAGGATTGGCTCTTCAAATTGAGGGGAAAGTTGATTGGTTGCTCCCACGTGTGTACTGTCCAATGGCATTTTACCACTCGATTGACAAATGGATAAAGAAAAGCATTTGGCAAACCGACAAAGAAAAGCAATTGGTAAACAAAGAAAAGCATTTGCCAAATTCTTTTTAAAAAAGCGATTTAAATGTGCATTTAAAATGATTTACTAATGAACTTTTTATTGTTTTATTGATTTACGTTTTAAAAAAATTAATTAAATATCCCATTTCAAATTTGTCTATTTATTTATACATTCAAAAAAGATTTTTAAAATTTATTGTTTTATTGTTTTATTAAACTACATTTAAAAACAGGAATTAAATAAACAACTTTAAATATGTCTATTAATTTGCCCATATAAAAAGTGATTCATTTATATACATTTTTATGTTTGAATTATTAAATTAATTAATTGATTCTTCTTTTTATTTTTAAGTGGCACCCCTGGTCCTCCATAGATTTAGCTGGTTTTGACGCAAAAGAAAATCGAACTTGTTAAAAACCAATAAATTGTCTAGAGTGACATTTTTGAAAAAAAGTTATTTTATTCACTAGCTAATAACCTTATCATTACCTTTAAAATGAAACTCCTGAACTTGATTGTAAAAGCCTGGTAAAAAATGCTCATTTAAAATAAAAGATGTCTGATGGATTTAGAGGGTTTTGCATCTGAACTCTTCATATATATATATATATATATATATATATATATATATATGTATATGATATACAGTGGGTACGTAAAGTATTCAGACCCCCTTAAATTTTTCACTCTTTGTTATATTGCAGCCATTTGCTAAAACCATTTAAGTTCATTTTTTTTTCCTCATTAATGTACACACAGCACCCCATATTGACAGAAAAACACAGAACTTTTGACATTTTTGCAGATTTATTAAAAAAGAAAAACTGAAATATCACATGGTCCTAAGTATTCAGATCCTTTGCTCAGTATTTAGTAGAAGCACCCTTTTGATCTAATACAGCCATGAGTCTTTTTGGGAAAGATGCAACAAGTTTTTCACACCTGGATTTGGGGATCCTCTGCCATTCCTCCTTGCAGATCCTCTCCAGTTCTGTCAGGTTGGATGGTAAACGTTGGTGGACAGCCATTTTTAGGTCTCTCCAGAGATGCTCAATTGGGTTTAAGTCAGGGCTCTGGCCGGGCCATTCAAGAACAGTCACAGAGTTGTTGTAAAGCCACTCCTTCGTTGTTTTAGCTGTGTGCTTAGGGTCATTGTCTTGTTGGAAGGAAAACCTTCGGCCCAGTTTGAGGTCCTGAGCACTCTGGAGAAGGTTTTCGTCCAGGATATCCCTGTACTTGGCCGTATTCATCTTTCCCTCGATTGCAACCAGTCGTCCTCTCCCTGAAGCTGAAAAATACCCCCACAGCATGATGCTGCCACCACCATGCTTCACTGTTGGGACTGTATTGGACAGGTGATGAGCAGTGCCTGGTTTTCTCCACACACACCACTTAGAATTAAGGCCAAAAAGTTCTATCTTGGTCTCATCAGACCAAAGAATCTTGTTTCTCACCATCTTGGAGTCCTTCAGGTGTTTTTTTAGCAAACTCTATGCGGGCTGAGGAGAGGCTTCCGTCGGGCCACTCTGCCATAAAGCCCAGGGGAGGTGGTGGAGGGCTGCAGTGATGGTTGACTTTCTACAACTTTCTCCCATCTCCTGACTGCATCTGTGGAGCTCAGCCACAGTGATCTTTGGGTTCTTCTTTACCTCTCTCACCAAGGCTCTTCTCCCCCGATAGCTCAGTTTGGCCGGACGGCCAGCTCTAGGAAGGGTTCTGGTTGTCCCAATTGTCTTCCATTTAAGGATTATGGAGGCCACTGTGTTCTTAGGAACCTTAAATGCAGCAGAATTTTTTTTGTAACCTTGGCAAGATCTGTGCCATGCCACAATTCTGTCTCTGAGCTCTTCAGGCAGTTCCTTTGACCTCATGATTCTCATTTGCTCTGACATGCACTGTGATCTGTAAGGTCTTATATAGACAGGTGTGTGGCTTTCCTAATCAAGTCCAGACAGTATAATCAAACACAGCTGGACTCAAATGAAGGTGTAGAACCATCTCAAGGATGATCACAAGAAATGGACAGCACCTGAGTTAAATATATGAGTGTCACAGCAAAGGGTCTGAATACTTAGGACCATGTGATATTTCAGTTTTTCTTTTTTAATAAATCTGCAAAAATGTCAACAACTCTGTGTTTTTCTGTCAGTATGGGGTGCTGTGTGTACATTAATGAGGGGAAAAAATGAACTTAAATAATTTTAGCAAATGGCTGCAATATAACAAAGAGTGAAAAATTTAAGGGGGTCTGAATACTTTCTGTACCCACTGTATATATAACAAAAGTCTCCCCAACTAAGCAAGCAAGAGGTGACAGTGGGTCAAGGTTTACAGCTGTAATTAGATGCAGGTAAAAATGTACAAAATAAGTGCATTGATAATGATAATTAATTTAAATGTTAGTATGCTTAGACAACTATAAGAACATTTGTAGGTTGATTTCCTCAGAATCTAAACACTGGTTCTGTAAAATCTAAGCATTTCTGCCTGTTTGGAATCATGACTATGTTTTTGACTGATCAATGGAAGACTGGTAGTGTGTGAGCCCAACAAACTGACAACAGTAGCCCCTTTCCCACAGTAATCCTGGTAAATTACAATAAAATTACCAGAAAAATTACAAAACAACTTTTCCTTTTAGAGGCTAAAAACACAAATGTGCTGTTCACACAAGCAATGACATTTTGTCTTTTTACCAGTAAGATACCATTCACACATCAGTGCCAAAATACCAAAATAACTCTGTGATGTCAATCATCGTTTTTAAATGCTGCACATTTCATCCACCTGGATGAGGAGAAGCGATTTGTCCAATTTGACTACTTTACCTGTACAAGTACATGTATAACCCAAGAAGTTCTTGACAGATTTGTAGTTGAGACTCTGTTCCTCACAACACTGTTACTGTATGGCTTCAAAACACTTGGAATTGGTCAACCATGCCAAAAGAGCTTTTTTATTCCTATTGATGTTCACATTCACATTCCAATGCAAGCTTTTTTTTATTTATTTATTTTTTACATCAAGCAGGTCTCTTCTGAATTTTAGATGTTTAAAAATAAGTTAGGGTTAGAATAAACATCATTGGTCTGTATCAATTTGAAATTATCTTAGTTAGAAGATTCCTAAACCTAACTACATTTTCAGGCTAATTTTCAGTCAAATTTTCATGCCTAATATGCACACAGAATGTGTTGTTCGAACCACATTAGTTCAACAATATAGAACTGGATTAGTTACAAAAAAAGGATACCTTTTAATCATCACAATTTAATTCAGACCTTGAAATTACAAGTTTTACATGCCTTTATGAACTATGCATTTTTAGGATACATACAAGTTCAGTTCTGTGGACAGCATCCGTGGCCTGTGGTAACAGTACAATTTTAACTTTCCCAAAGTGTGTAAAAAATAACAGAAAATTTGATCGTATTATATATCAGTGGTTTATACTAATGCAATACAATAGAATAATCTTGAAGGCAATATATGTCATGACTTCGGTCTGATTTGCCCAGTTTTGTTGTCTTGTCCTGTGTCTGCGTGCCCTGTTGTCTTCATGCTGATCTGTTGTTTTGACAGCTCTCCATGTTCTCTGCTGTCAGTGTGGCGTTTTTCCCCTCCCACTCGTTAGCCTTATCTTCAATTGTGTTCTCTGTCACACCTGTTGCCACTTATCCCTCATTAGCTTTCCCCTATATTGGATCCTCTTGTGCTCAGTCTTTTGTCAGACCGTTGTTGTATGTTTGAGCCTACGTTTCGCTCTTGACCTTCTCTTGTTTGTCTAGTCTTGCTGTATCGTGTATCTAGACTCCAAGTGCTACTTCGTTTTATTTCTTTTGTTTTGATCAGTTGTTTCTCATTCTGCCAGACATTTTTGTTCTTCTCCCTGCCCTGACTATCTTTGTGTCAGTTGAGACTTGGATGTATCGCTCTCTGCAATCTCAACACTCTCTCCTGGAGAATTGGTGAGATTTCGATGATGCGTCACTGTCAACGCTCTGGGCAGAGTGACTTCCACGCTGCGTCACAAGCGACGCTAGGACCTTGTTTTGGACATTCTCTCTCTTTTGTTTGTTTTCTTTTTCCCCTTGCGCTCAGTGTGAGCAAAAATAAACTTTTCTGTTACCTGCAACTGAATCCGTGTTATTGCCTGACAATATAGCCTGAGGGTTTAAAATTAAAGATCTGAAGCTTTGATTTTTGTTAAATAATTTTTAGAAATTTTTCAGTTTATTTCAGCTTTACTCTTTGAGGTGGGATTACTTTTCTAGTTGTAGAAATTGTACCTCTTTAATTCCTGTAAGTAGAATTTGCTCTAAATCAGCAGGATTTTTTTTTTGAGTACATCTTTGATGTAACTTTGGTAAATGTGGTTGTCAATCCCAATAGCTGACTGTGTGAATGTAACCTATTTAGCTGCAGTCTGTGCAGGGCCCTTATTATTATATAAAAGCTACTAGTTTTACAGTTTTACTCCATATAAACAGATTTTGCTGTCAGTGTTATCTGTTTTTAAAAAAAATGCTACATCAAGCTAAAGATTCCCCTCTGAGAACAAGGTGATCAAACATGAGTCTATTTACAGCTCTTGTGGTGTGTACTAACAGTGAAATAGTCAATACACATTAGAAGTTATGCTCATTGCCAGGGTGCTAATGCTCAACACTGTCAAGAGGATTTACTTTTGATTTATGAATAACCACTAAAGCTACCAATGTGTGGTCAATAAATAAGCACAGAGGAACGGGTATGCACAGCCATTTTTCAAATGGTTATCATGTGGTTAGATTAAATCTGACCAAGAGTTGAACTGGCTTTCTGTGGAAAAGCTCCACTTTTAAAACCTTATCATAAAACATGACTAAATTTGAAGAAAAAAAAAAACAAACAACAAAAAAACAATTTCAGTGGAAAAGGATCGCTAAATTCAATTTATATGTACTTAAATTCAAATTGCGAATAACCAATGTGGCACATTTTAATAAATGAATAAACAGTTATCAGATATATGCATTTTAAATTTATAATCTTTCTTTTGCCAGGAAAATATTGATCAGAACACTGATTCCTCCACTGGGGTCCATCCATCCATCCATCCATCCCAATAAAGTCCTCTGTAGAATGTGAATGTACCTTCACCCAAACTATAAGTTCCACCTGCCCAAGGAGAACCATTGTACCACTTGTTTCGACCAATTTATATAGAAATAAACAATAATAAAAAAAAATATATATATACTGTATGTATGAGATGGGGTGTGGCTCTGGATCTGTAGTATACATTATAGTTTGTATTGTATACAGTTGAGTGAGCTATACTGCTGACAGTCTGTCAGCTACAGACTCCGTATGAGTCGATAAGGTGACAGATGAAACGTGCGGCAGCATGCTGTGGCTCTTTTATCAGTACTGATGGTCTCCAGATAAAAGCCAAAGATTTATTCTCACTCAGTAATGAGCTGGATAATTAATTTTTGCCAACATCCATCACATTCTCAACAAGGCCATTGTCTTGAAAATTGCTTCTCAACTCCATTCACGGTAGACAGAGGAATGTGAAGTGATGAGGAGACTAATGAAGCATGGGATTATTCAGACACACTTTATTAGAAAAGCTAATAGTTTTTCTATTTTAATTTAATGTGTAATAAATTGAACAGAAAGCATATGCAGATGTGATTGAGATACTAAACGTGTAAATACAATTAACAAAAAAATAATAATAGCATTTTGATGTATTTGGGAGCACATTAAACTTTCTTTAAATCACTTTTATAAAATTTCTTGTTTTTGTTTTTCTATACATTTTTGGGTGAAATATGACCTGGACATATTTCTGAAAAGATTCCTCTATCAGTTATTTTAATGTCAGAGCCAGTCTCAGATCTTTTTAATCACAAGTGAACTTCGCCATACAGGAAACAGTGAATTTTAAAGGTTGAATCTTCCCTTTTTCTTCATGCTGATAGTCTTTCATTGACTGTCTGTGTTGTGTCTAATGTGACACTACTGCAGACTTAATTAGGTGGTCTCTAGGGAACAACTGTGTGTGCAAATAACAGCTTTGTGAAGTTCTGATTAACATCTCAGCTCATGACTCTCATTAACACACACAAAATTGCTTGTGTGTAGTGTCATTATTTACTTTTTGGCACCAGTTTTGTGTTGATTCAAAATAACCCTATTCAACACTTAACATTGTTTTGACATTGTATCTTCTCAACATTGTTAAAAAGTAATGTTGAGAAAATACACAGATTCGCAGATGTGATGAAAAACAGATGGAGAGAGATTCAGCTCTCTCAAACTGCCAAAAAGTTTTTTGTTTTTTTGGATATTTGATAGTTCCAGCTCTAAAATCTGACTAACAACTTGCGTCAAACAACTTTCCTTAATCCTGGTAAAGATCACAGTAATGCATGACATTGGGTGGCTTATTGTGATTGTGCAGTTCATGCCATCACTGATGTAAAAGTAAGTGCAAAGTCACAACTAAATTAGTTTTGGATGCGTCTCAGCTGGCTCCTATGAAGTGCACTAATTGGGTTTTAACTGGCAGAATTTTCTCTTTCACTTATGGTTCATATCTTTGGAAGAGATGATCAGTCTAACCTTTAAGTGTTTGTTGAGTGTTTGTCAATTGCATGCCACCAAAAAAAATAAAAAAATTTAAATGGAGCACACTGATTAGAAAGATGAACATTAGTGCTGCATGTTTCCTGATCTTTTGACCATTTTTTTATTTTTCATATTTAAGTTACATGTTCACATGAATTTCCCACCATTAATGACTTCATTGCTTATCACTTTCACTATGAGCATTATGGTTGATATTTAAACGTAAGCATTATTACGAATTTACAGCTAAAGAAACATAAAATGTTTAAGAATCTTTTATATATAAAGATATTTGTATAATTGCCCTTTTACCATTTTATAGATCAATTTTAGATCCCTTAACCGTACCCCGGAAACCAAACATAACAACTTTATAGAAAAAAAAAATAAAATAAAATAAATAAATAAATGAATATAAATAAATAAATAAATATATATATATATATATATATATATATATATATATATATATATATATATATATATATATATATATATATATATATATATATATATATAACAATATAGCATTAAAAATATATTTTGAGCTGCTAGTCCCTCTCCTACCTCTAAACCTACCCATAAACATTTCTTAAGAATATATACAGTTATAAAGAAAAATATAACACACAGACAACTGTAATCAAAAGTAGTCCAAATGACGATGTGTTGCAGTCGCAATCCTCTCTGGTGGTATATAATACTTTTGCATGAGGTACAGAGCAGAATTTAAGTTAATCAATTGCTAAGAATCTTATCCCAATCCACTCTATGATGGCACACATTTCTCATTCAAAGGCACATAACCCAAAACACGTTGCAATCTGTGACAAAGTAGGTGAGAGCCAATGAGCGTTTGATATCACTGTCATTAAAGTGTGTCATAAAACTTCTTCAAGCAGCAATTTTTACATTTATAACGAGTGTGGGATTTAATGTTTGCAATCGCTGCTGAGAATAGAGAAGAAGATAACAGAAAAAGGGTCTGTTCCTTGCAGTTGTATGGATTCTGAGGATTTGGATTACAGCACATGAATAAAATTGATTACTTTTGTGAATTTATGTTGCTTTTTTGGTGCACAGCATAGGATTATACTGAGAAAATGCCTTTTGTGTCTCATGGCAAAAAGAATATATATTACATGATAAATAATGGTTAAACGTTTGCAGAAATGTTATTAATTTTAAGGTTTTAAAGTGTAGTCTTGTTTAACATTATGTAATCCTTCTAAATGAGTTTGTGGCAAAAGTCATGAAGAACAAAGCAAAATGTTATAATTTTATACTAAGTGGATGAGTAAACTGCGTTTAATAAATGTGACTAAAGACAATGTCATTGATATGACAACTGAAAATAAAAAATATTCAATTGAATAATATTTGCTGTCTAGTCAGAGCCAATACAGCCTGTGCTTAACACTTCATCTTTTATAACACAAGCATTTGACCAAAGATATTGTTAAATGACAGAAATAAGCACCCATATATAGCTACAATAATCTTTGTAACCTGTAAGTTGATAAAAACCTAATGCAAGCACTGCTGCCTCAGATGCGGTCGTTCTAATGACGGACAAAACATGTATCTCTGACATTCGCTGGTGAAACTCCATTTGAGCTTGATTTTGGTAAAATGCTAATAATATAACAATTCATGCAAGTGTCTGACTATGCATAAAGCCACAATATTAACTTTGACAACAAGTTGTTTAATTATTTACAAAAATTAAATTTTTAAAGAAAAAATTGTTGAATAGTAGCGGTTCTACACTAATCTGCAATTGTCGCTGGTTTTAAAACACACCATGCTGGATATAACCTGCCATGGTGACATATCCTCGGATAAACTCCTGATATCCAACAGCTAATGCCAGCACATTGCCTTGTGACTTACCTAGGATGACTTGACAACTGAGGATGGCCGTTTCACTCGCTTTGGATGCGTCAACATTACATTTGCATAGGCCATACTATTTGAATTCATGATTGGTTAACGGCCAAATTAAAACCTTAAACAGAACAATAAAATAATGTTATTAACCTGTAAATTATAATTTCAAATAAGCGTTTCTGTTAAGAATGATTAAATTTGAGATTTGTTTGATTTTAAGTTTTTTTGTTGAGGGCAGTTGTGGCCTAATGGTTAGAGAGTCTTCCGAGTATGGCCACCATACTTGGCTACATGTCACATGTCACATCACTTTCAAGTTCCTGTTAAAATGTAGTTTGTTTCTGTATACTGTGTGGGTCCTAACACCCCAGTATAGTGATGGGGGTACTGCCAAAAAGCATCGTCCTTCGGATGAGACATTTAACCAAGGTCTTGACTCTATGTAGTCATAAAAAAATCCCTGGATGTCCTTTGAATAAGAGTAACCCTTGCCAAATTTGCCTGTTGATCTATAATCAGGGGTGGCGAACATCAGCCCAGGGCAAATTCCAAACGGAAGGGAGCATCTGTATACTCTACTCCCTTCGAAGAGCAGAGCCCTTGAAGTGGGGACCTTGGAGGGAGCAGGGCACTTGTATGCCATTATGTAGCCGTTTGGAATGCACTTAGTGAGGGGATCAATGATAGACTTAATTTCTTCATTATCTTTACCTGGGTTGTTCCAATGACAACGCAGCAGAGTGTCCATCAGCTTATTAACTATTCTTACAACAGAAATTTCTTATTATTGCTGTTAATATAGCTGTTGCAAATAAGATACATTATATATATTTACATGTTATATGTGTGTGTGAGTGTATTTCCTGTTCTCAGCTTTGCCGTCTCATCTTTGGACACAGCATTTCTTAACACATTTCTTACCTATGAAACTTTAAAACTGTGAAATGCATCACAAATGTATCACAAAAAAAAAAAAAAAAAAAAAAAAAAAAAACTTGAATTGCTCTGTTTGTATGTTAACTCAAACTCTGCCATTATCTAGCTTTAAAATTAATCACGAGTATTCGCTGGGTCACGTGACCATAAATGATAAAATTACTTCTTTGAAGTGACCATCGCATGTATCCTTCACTAACGCCTTGTGGAAGGGCCCTTTGTGAAGGGATTCAGTTGTTCAATTTCATTTGGAACACCCCTACAAATGGTGTTCCCTTCTCGAAGTGCCCTTTAAGGGCACAAAAATGCAGTTTGGAATTTGTCCACAGTCCTGCAGAGTTTTGCTTCAACCTTAATCAAACACATCTGAACAAGCTATTCAAGGTCTGAAGGGTTACTAGGAAGCTGCAGACAGGTGAGATTTTATGGGGTTGGAGCTGAACTCTGCAGGACTGTGGCTCTCCAGGACCCACATTTTGCCACCCCTGATCTGTATCATAATCTATAGCAGGGGTATCCAAACTCGGTCCTGGAGGGCCGCTGTCCTACAGAGTTTAGCTCCAACTTTCCTCACCACACCTGCCTGGAAGTTTCTAGTATGCCTAATAAGACCTTGATTACCTGGTGCAGGTGTGTTTAATTGGGGTTGGAGCTAAACTCTGCAGGACAGTGGCCATCTAGGACCGAGTTTGAAGACCCCTGATCTATAGTGTCAAACACAGCATTAAGATCAAGTAAAACTAGTATTGAGATGCAGCCTTGGTCAGAAGCTAGAAGTAAATAATTTGTAATTTTTATGAGCACAGTTTCTATGCTATGATAGGGCCTGACTTTTTTTCTTTTCTTTTTTTTTTTTCTTTTTTCTAGTATTTTAGACATAAATAAAAGATTTGAAATTGCCCATTAATTTGGATCTAGTTGGTTTCTGAATGAAAGGCTTAATAACGGCCAGTTTGAACTGTCTTGGGACATGACCTATAATGTTGAGAAGAGGCTCTTCTGCTACAGGTAACAATTTTTTCAGTAGTGGTCCAATCAACATGTTGTTGGTCTAAATGTAATGATAAGTTTACTTCCTGTCAGTTGTAAAGCACTGCAGTTGTTCTTGAGGGGCGATAATTAAGGCTGAATCATAAAACACTGACAAAATACATTTACAGTTGTATTTCTGATGCTTTTGATTTATTTACTGAAGAAATTCATAAATTAATTACAACTAAACTGTGTTGGAATTTTCAGTTTAGGTGACAACTGATTATTTTTCATTCTAGCCACTGTACTAAATAAATACCTTGAATTGTTTTTTTTTTTTTGTTTTTTTTTCCTATGAGTTTGCGGAGATGCTCGGCCCTGGCAACTGTCTTTTAACTGTCTACTAGGTTACAAGTTTCTCTGAGCGCATGAATAATGCTTTTTATACCATGGTACAAGTATTTTTCTCTGTAACCTTTTTTTTAATCTGATGGGTGCAACAGTTTCTAATATACTGGAGAAGATAGTGCTCATATTGCTAGTCATTTCATCAAGTTCATTTGTGTGAACACTAAGCAGCTGAGAAAGATCAGGCAGGTAATTTGTGAATCTTTAGTAGGGATAATTGTTCTTCCTGGTCGAAAACGTGGAGCGATATAAGAAATGTCAGCAGTATTCAGTATGCATGTTACAAGGTAGTGATCAGTGACATCATCACTTTGTGGTAGAGTATCTATATCAGTAAGATTGGTTCAAAATGATGAGTGGGTCTGGTGACATTTTGCTTGGCCCCAAAAGTGTTTAGTAAGTCTGAAAATGCAACTCCTAACTCATCATTTGTATTTTTATGTGAATGATAAAATCTGTGCTTTATCGACATCGGCCAATATGTCTGAGAGAAAATCCGCAAACTCTTTTAGAAAATCAACACAGGGCCCTAGCCAGAGCAAAAGACAGCAGTGATTTTTTTTTTTTTTTTCTTACATCTGAAAGTGTAACATTTACTACAAGCACTTTGAATGAATTAAACCTGTGTCCTGTTTTCTGAGTAACATTAAGAATATATCCAGATTGTTGCAACATCGCCTTCACGACCAATCAGAAGGACTCATGCTTATAACAGTAGCCTGGTGAAGTAGACTCAGACTGAAATAATCATTTGGTTTAAGATGGGTTTCAGTAAGGCAGAGTTCATCAAAACTATTATCTGTGATCATTTCATTTACAATAACCGCCTTATGTGTGAGCAATCTAATGTTTAGGAGTGCAAGCTTTAATTGTTCACTTATTTTATGATTGTCTTGTTTAATCACAATTAAACAATTTTTTCTAGATCTTATAATATAGGGTATTTTTTTTTTTTATTTTTTTTTTCTAGATCATATAATGTAGTTGATAGTAACCAAAACTGTTTGGTTACCATCAATCGATTCAACCCAATGCCAGTTTTTTCAAACCTGGTATAAAGCATAAGTATTGCTTATGTTTAAGAATTATCATATAAACTATACTACATATATTATATGGGCTGAGTAGGAGGAGGGGGCAGTATGGCATCACAGCAGTGTATGCTGTACCGTAATATTAATTTTTATTATTATTATTATTATTATTAAAAAATATTAATTTTCTAAACTTAATTTAGAACAATATAATATGACACAATTGCTGTGTTTTAATCACTGACATATACATCAGGTTCTATCAACAGCTTGTGAATTCATATTTGCTTTAATGTAACACCAACTTTTTTCTGTTCTGAATTCTGCTCTATAGTTTCTATAGTTCTCCTATCTCCAGGTAATTGTACCAGAGTTTGATGAATAGCTTTTAAAAATTAAATTTTTGTGCATTAAAGTGCAGTGGCTTTTATAACCTTGGCATATTGTGCAGAGGGACGTAATTATCTGTATGTACAGTTAAGTGACCTCTATTAAAGAGTTTTAATGGATTTTTGAGCTCTGGAGTACATCAACGTCCCTGCTGCACTGAAAAAAAAAAAAAAAAAAAAAAAAAAAGGTTTGATAGTTAAAGTTCTAGAAATATCAATACATATCTGATTAATAAATGTCTATGTTTTTATGGCTGGACATGAATGGACATTGACATACTGACAGCATTATGTTATGTTTATATTTATTTATTTGGTTACGTTTAGCTTTGGGGATATGGTTAAAGGATCATACACACACACACACACACACACATACATACATATATACACACATATATAAGTAAATGTAGCCTACATGTGGTAGACAAAATACATAGAAATACTCATGAGATCTCGTTATTAAAATACAATAGGCAGTGGTTCTCAATCTTTTTAGAGTGGCATTCCCCCTGTGTCATTTAATATCCTTCTGCATACCCCCTCTCTTCCACTTTGTATTGATTTTCAATTGATTTTCAGGTGTATTTTATACCTTTAAGGGTTTTTCTAACCCTCTTAAAAGTGTGTGTCATGTTTAATGTCAAATTCTTCAAATTCCATTAATTAAATTATTAATATAATAAATAAAGCAATAAATTAAACTAAATCAATAATTTCAATCAAATGAGTATCTGCAGGGGCACAAGCTGCATCTAGTTTAATGCTGCTCAGTGGTGGCATGAATGCAGTTACAGTAGCATTAATAATGTTATGACTGAGATAATGTTTTAAACAAAAACTTCAATAGGGAATTATGAAATTATGGTAAAAACAAAGTGATACTTTTAAATATTAAAATAAAACCACCAGTAGGTGGCAGCAAGTCTTAATGAGTGAGTCGTCAAGTCATTCTGTAACGAAGCGGGAGACTCTGAGAGATCCATATGCAGCTTTTATTAAACAGTAATCGTAGTTGTACAGGCAAGGGTCAGAGAACAGCAGATACAGTGTCAGAGGAAAGACGTAATCAGAATCAGTACCATGCAGTCAGTCGGGACAGGTGGCAGGCAAGACAGGAGAATCCAGCAAACAGGCAGTAGAATCACAAGGCAGGCGGCGAGCAGAATGCAGAGGTAATAGACAGTCCAGGGTCATACACAGGGAAACAATACAGTGGTAAATAACGCTCAGAAATGTCAGACTAGGCAGAACAAGACTTCACGACAGTGTGTGTTTGTGTGTGTGTGTGAGTGTCTTTTATAGTCCAGGATGATATGGATCAGGTGTATGTGTAATCAGTCCAGGTGGGGAGTATGGGTAATGCAGTCCAGCATGGATTAGTATTCAGGTGAGGGTGCCCTCAGGTGACGATCAGAGGGAGCCACAGAGACCGTGTTCGTGACAGAGCCCCCTCCCTGCGAGCGGCTCCCGAGGCGGGCCACGCCGGAGTCTTCCACGAGGGCGAGGGTCAGGACGCGCCGGATGGGTCCTATGGAACTCGGTGATGAGGTTTGGGTCTAGGATGTGGTTGGCATTGACCCAGGACCGCTCCTCCGGGCCAAACCCCTCCCAGTCGACGATATATGGGAATCCATGAGTTCGTGAACTTGATAAGCCTCCTTGCCTTCCACGAAGAGGGGAGGAGGTCTCTGGTCACCGGTCTCGTCTAGGCCCTCCCCTCCAATCGGACCACCTGCGGGCTTAAGCAGAGAAACATGGAAAGTGGGTGAGATACGGTATTCTGGAGGCAGAGCTAAACTATATGATACTGGATTTATTTGACGGATGACCTTGAATGAACCCACGTACCTGGGGCTGAGCTTTTTACAGGGGAGCCGAAGACGTAGATCCCGAGTGGATAACCAGACCAGCTGTCCAGGGCGATAACCGGGATGAGGATGCCTGGAACAGTCGGCTTGTTTCTTTTGTCGTCGAACTGCTCGTTGAAGATGCACGTGGGCCCCGTTCCAGACCTCTTCACTTTGTTGGAGCCATTGATCTACTGCCGGGGAGATCTGTGGGTTCACCTGACCAGGGGAACAGTGGCGGTTGGTAGCCCAGGATGCACTTGAAAGGTGAAAGCCCTGTAGCTGGTTTCACGAGGGAATTCTGGGCGTATTCCGCCCAGAACAGGTACCGACTCCAGTCTGACTGGTTCTGTGGCAGTAGGAGCAAAGATAATGAATGACTTCCTGGTTCTGTCTCTCAGCTTGTCTGTTGGCTTGTGGATGGTACCCAGAGGTTAGACTAATATTCACATTCAATCTTTGGAAGAACACTGACCATAGACGTGACGTAAACTGTGGTGCACATACGTGATGGTGTCAGACTGTAGTGAAGGCCACCAGAAGCGGTTGCTGACCAGTTGGATGGTGGCTGTTATACCTGGATGTCCTGTGCTGGGTGATGTATGTACCCACTGAATGACCCTTTGACGAAGGAGCTGAGGCACATAGGTGCGGCCGGCCGGGCAGTCGGCTGGCAGTGGGTCAGTCTGGTGTGCTTCAGTGATCTCAGTCATTATGTCCCACTGGACCGGTGCAAGGATAATGGATGACGGTAGAATGGGCTCGTTGGACAATGGTGTAGAACTGAATGCGAACTGGCATGAAAGAGCATCCACTTTAGTGTTCTTGGACCCCGGTCTATAGGTGACCGTCAATTGAAACAGAGCCCACCTGGCCAGACGGTGGTTGAGACATTTGGCAGAGCATAAATTTTCCAGGTTGCGATGATCAGTAAGGACGGTGAATGGGTGTTTGCTCCCCTCCAACCAGTGCCGCCATTGTTCCAGGGTGGCCTTCATGGCCAGGAGTTCACGATCACCTACGTCGTAGTTCTGCTCGGGTGGTGTGAGTTTGCGTGAATAGTAGGCGCAAGGGTATAATTTGGATGGGTTGCCCTGACGTTGGGAGAGGATTGCACCAATACCTGTGCTAGAGGCGTTAACTTCTACGATGAACTCCCACTCGGGATCTGGATGATGCAGAATAGTGGCCGACGTGAACAGGTCTTTTAGCCTACGGAACGCCTCTGTGGAGGTTGTGGACCAACCCAGCCTGGTGTTTCCGTTTTTCAGCATAGAAGTGAGTGGAGCGGCGATCAGACTGAAGTTTCGGATAAAACGTCTGTAGAAGTTTGCAAATCCTAAGAAGCGTTGCAGTTCTTTAATAGTTGTGGGTAATGGCCAGTTTACCACCGCTTGAACCTTGCTGTCATTCATGGCTACCCCCTCTGCACTAATGACGTAACCCAGGAATGAAGTTGAGGTTTTGTGAAACTCACATTTTTCTGGCATAAAGCTGGTGATCGATAATTTGATGGAGAACTGCCTGGACTTGACATACATGATCGGGGAAGTTGTCTGAGTAAATCAGGATGTCGTCAATGTACACAATTACCCATTTATTCAGCATGTCCCAGAAAACATGATTAATGAATGCCTGGAAGACGGACGGACTGTTGGCTAGGCCGAAGGACATGACCCGATATTCATAGTGGCCGGTTGTGGTGGAGAAGGCCGTCTTCCATTCATCTCCCTCCCGGATGCGAATGAGATTATATGCACTTCGAAGATCGAGCTTGGTGAAATAGTGGGCTGTGCGGAGCTGTTCCAGGGCAGCGGGGACCAATGGCAGGGGATAACGGAACTTAATGGTGACGTCATTTAATCCACGGTAATCAATGCAGGGCCGCAGACCTCTGTCCTTTTTTTTTCACAAAGAAGATGCCAGCTGAAGCTGGAGAGGTGGAGGGTTGAATGAAGCCCTTGGCTAATTCTTCCTCGATGTATGCTTTCATGGTCTCAGATTCAGGCTGAGAAAGTGGGAAGATGCGCCCCTTAGGCGGCATGGACCCTGGAATCAGGTCGATGGCGCAGTCACTAGAGTGGTAAGGTGGTAGCTGGGCAGCCAATGACTTACTGAAGGCATCGGCAAGATCTTGATATTCGATGGGCAGTTGATTCTTGGGTGATGTGACTGGGTTTTGGCGATGCGGGGACTGGAGACAGGTTTGTTGACAGTAATCCGACCATTGCGTGATCTGATTCTCGGGCCAGGAGATTTGTGAGTTATGCAAACGTAACCAGGGCAGACCAAGGATAATGGGATTCTGAGGTGATTTGATGATGAAGAACCATATGGATTCCTTGTGCATGGATCCGATCTGCAGTGTTACATCGACGGTGGTGTAATGAACCTGACCAGTCCCCAGGGGCTGTCCGTCTAGTGCTGCCACTGACAACACAGAGTCACAGGGAATTAAAATAATATTATGGGCCTTAGAGAACTCTTCATCCATAAAATTACCGGCTGCGCCAGAGTCTATCATGGCCTGTGTCTGAATAATTTTCTCATTGACTGACAGCTCGGCTGGTAATTCAATGTTATGAGAGGGTGAAACTGAACTCACCGCCGTGGTACTTCGACTGGTGGGGCGAGTGGGACACGATGCTCTCATATGGCCTGGTTGTCCGCAGTATAGACACAGACGCTGCTGTACACGTCTATCTCTCTCTGCCAGGGACAGGTGAGTGGAACCGATCTGCATTGGTTCGGCTTCGGAGGTTGTAGGCGTGGAGACGGGAAGAGATGACAGATCTGATCAGGTTGTCAGTGCGGATAGCCAGATCAATAAATCCATTCAGGGATCTTCCCTCGTGCCTGCAAGCCAGTTCCGATTGAAGCTCTGTGTTTAAGTCCTTACGGAAAAGCAACTTGAGCGTATCATTCACCCATACCGTTTGTGCCGCCAGCGTGCGAAATGTGAAGGCATACTCTGCTGCAGTCTGTTTACCTTGACGGAGCACCAGCAATAATTCCCCAGCCTCCTTCCCTCCTTCAGCGTGTTCAAAGATCTCACGGAAACGTTGCAAAAATCTTTCCAACGATGAGAAGGAGGCCTGACCATTAACCCACACAGTAGTTGCCCATTCCAGGGCCTTACCCGTTAGCAGAGAACAGATAAAGGCGATGCAGCTCTCGTCCGTGGGATATAAAGTTGGATGCTGAGAGATGAACAGAGAGCATTGCAGTAGAAACCCTTTGCATCGAGCGGGCGATCCGTCGTATTTCTCAGGGAAGGCCAGACGCGGGTTGCTAGTGGTGCTGACAGGTGGTGGGTGGATCATAAGCTTTGCAGCGTCTTGACAAGCTCCTCTGTGACAGAGGTGAGACGGGTAAGCTGCTGCTGGTGAACAGCCAACATGCTGGCCTGCGTGGATAGCTCTGTAGACAGACGATGCATAGCTGCTGAATCGTGATTTGGCGAAGTCTTCTGTAACGAAGCGGGAGACTCGGAGAGATCCATATGCAGCTTTTATTAAACAGTAATCATAGTCGTACAGGCAAGGGTCAGAGAACAGCAGATACAGTGTCAGAGGCAAGACGTAATCAGAATCAGTTGGGCGGACAGGCGGGACAGGCGGCAGGCAAGACAGGAGAATCCAGCAAACAGGCATTAGAATCACAAGGCAGGCGGCGAGCAGAATGCAGAGGTAATAGACAGTCCATTGTCATACACGGGGAAACAATACAGTGGTAAATAACACTCAGAAATGTCAGACTAGGCAGAACAAGACTTTGCGACAGTGTGTGTTTGTGTGTGTGAGTGTCTTTTATAGTTCAGGGTGATATGGATCAGGTGTATGTATAATCAGTCCAGGTGGGGAGTATGGGTAATGTAGTCCAGCATGGATTAGTATTCAGTGAGGGTGCCCTCAGGTGGCGATCAGAGGGAGCCACAGAGCCCGTGTTTGTGACACATTCATTCATTGAGTAATGAAGCAAGTGGCTGTATTTATAAATGGGTCACTGAATCATCAACTCTCCCGATTCGTTCAAAGCCACAGATTCATTCAGTAATGGAATGCTGCCGGTACACATGCCATTGAAATTTTTGTGTCATTGTGAGGGTGTCCTTTTTTTATTTATTTTTTTATTTTTTTATGATGCCCTGCTAATATACGCAATAATTTGAGTCATTTCCTTCTATATGAACTGCAATGGGCTGATAACAGCACTCTAATGGCTGCCCTGCTGTCTCATTTTTCATTTAGTGACAGTGAAATTATTCACAGTTCCTAATTTCTATCTTTTAATTTTCTGATAAAAAAATTCCTGAGGATGCACAAGTCCTCTACACATTCATTAATCACTCATTCATTGCAGTATTGACCTTCAAGAGTTCAGACTGAACTGTAGAGCCTTATGTCTTTTGTTTGTATGTGCAGCTATAAAACATCTACACTCTCCCTGTGGTACTTCTAGACTCATTTGTTGAGATCCTTGAGTGAATAGCATTTTAACAAGATGAGCCCAAGTAAAGCAGCTAATGTAATGAGGATAAACCCCCTCTGCAGGCGACAAGGTAACTCTATCCATCACCGTCCACTGCCATCAGCACACAGCTGGACACCTGCAGAGAAAACAACATCTGATTGATGTTCTCTTTGTCTGCTTCAACAAAAGTTTCCCATCTCCACCACTAATGATAATCTATGGCAAAGAGAAGGGAAACTTTAAGACAGATACTTTGATTTATCCATAACTGTTTTTCATGTTTTATCAAAGTCATTATTGTAACCTTGGAGAATTTAGTGCTACTTTTTTTATATCTAAAATATATATAAATAAATAAACATAAACAGGGCTCGTGAACCACGCTTGGGAAAGTTGACAGAACTGTCACTTGCCGATCAGGCCAGTGCATTAGGGTGTGAGATATACACATTCAAAAGTTTGGAAACATTACTATTTTTAATGTTTTCGAAAGAAGTCTCTTCTACTCATCAAGCCTGTATTTATTTGATCAAAAAAAACAAAAAAACAGTAATATTGTAAATTATTACTACAATTTTAAATAATGGTTTTCTATTATAATATACTTTAAAATATAGTTTATGTCTGTGATGCAAAGCTGAATTTTCAGGATCATTAAATCCAGTCTTCAGTGTCACATGATCCTTCAGAAATCATTCTAATATGCTGATTATTACAAATGTTGTGCTGCTTAATTTTTTTTTTTTTTAAAACGTGATACTTTTTTCAGGATTCTTTGATGAATAAAAAGTAAAAAAAAAAAAAAAAAAAAAAAAACAGCATTTATTTAAATTAAATCTTTTGTAACAATATACACTACTGTTCAAAAGTTTGGGGTCAGTATTTTTTTCTTTCTTTTCTTTTTTTGGAAGTAATTAATACTTTTTCAGCAAGGATGTGTTAAATTGATAAAAAGTGATAGTAAGGATTTATATTTTTAGAAAATATTTCTATTTTGAATAAATGCTGTTCTTTTTGACTATTTATTCATCAATGAATCCTGAAAAAAGTATCACAGTTTCCAAAAAATATTAAGCAACGCAACGGTTTCCAACTTTGATAATAACTGAGTATCAAATCATCATATTAGAATGATTGCTGAAGGATTATGTGACACAAAAGACTGGAGTAATGGCTGATGAAAATTCAGCTTTGCATTACAGAAAAAAAAAAATAGAAAACCATTATTTTAAATTGAAATAATATTTCAAAATATTACAGTTTTTTCTGTATTTTTGATCAAATAAATGCAGGCTTGATGAGCATAAGAGACTTCTTTCAAAAACATCTGACATTGAGTACTCTGTCCCTCACTTTACAAAAACCAAACCAAAACACACCAATTGAGTGCACGCATACACTACGACGTGACAGTTGCCCTGTCCAAATACCCACACTTGCAGTCTTTGCACTTGAGCACTTGCATGGTTCTTCTAATTAAGTCATAAAAACAGTTGCAGATGTTGTACAAAATACACATAGCCTACTTATCTTTGCACCAATAAAATGTGCAACACTTTGTTTTACTTCCAAATTATATGTAATATCTAGTTAATTTAACTTTGAATTTAACGTTTTCATTGACATCTCTCGATTTCAGGGCATGTGCGTTCCCGAACATAATGCATGATGGGATACGCTTAGCCTCAAATACCACTCCGAAGCATAGACTGTAAAAAATATGGACACTCTCTTCCATTGTAGTAACTGAAGCCGCCAGTGTGTCTATATGGTGCTGACATCTTGAGTCTCGAGTCTGTGCAGTAATTAATCAAGTGATTTCTGCCTGGATAACTACACTGAGCATTTCTTTTTAAATAATAACTATAAATTGCACTGTGCTGTTGATTATTATACAATTTTTATTGTCATGACATTTAATTTACACGAGGAGGAGAATATATAATTAATCTACAAATAATTAATCAACAAATTCAAACCACTTTTATTGTTCTATTTATGCTTTGCATCCTACTTGAAACTTGAATTTCAACTTTTCTATTTCAAAGAAGTCATAGAAGTTTACAATGACATAATTCTATTTTTATGATTCATTTAAATGAGCACATAATTCAATGATGCAAACAAAGTTCATTTTGGCTGTATAGCAGAAAAAAAAGTGTCATTTTTGAAGTCAGTTCAGTGTTAATTCATTTGTAAAGATAATCAAATATTATATTAGACCAATTCGGCTTTAAAGCAGCTCTGCAGAAAACAGTACTGATGTCATTGTCAAGCTCAGTTCAGTTCTCATGAAATAGTGCAAGTGCAGTGAGATCAATAATATTGTTGAATATTAAGATTAACTCCACCACTTCTGTACCGCACCTTAACCATATAAAAAATGGTTGGATGGATATTTTTTAAAACAAGTTATACGTTTGTGATGGTATTTAATTGATGTCATTAATTAAAACAGAATCAACTTATTAATTCCATGAATTCAATGTTTATAGAGTCAGTATTCGTTTAAGTATTCATAAACATCTGCAAATCTCTAAACTTTTAAAATAAAGTGCTTACAAGTCTTGGAAAATGGCTCTACCTTTGCCCCAGTCAAATTTAGATTCAACCTTCTCTAAAAAGAAACAGTTGAATGATAGACTCTGAGGCCAAACTGTTTTGAGTGTAATCTAAAATGACATGCCTTTCAATGACCTTCGACACAGGTACTACCAATGGACCTGTGATTGCACACCTCTGATGGAAAATAGGTGTCAATGGAAAATATCATATCCACTTTAAGCTTTACAGTAAATTTTCATTTAGCATTCGATACAGAAATATTCAGCTTGATTGTAAACGCAATGTCTATTGCATTTGTCAGACAGTTTTTTGTTAACTATACTAATTTCACAAAATGGGAACTGAAAGATACAGCTACTTTATGTGATCTTGTCACACTCTTGTTCATCATTTTTGTCAATCACTTTTTTTTTGCGCTTGATCTATTGCTGCACGCAAATTAAAGAACACAGAAGCAGTCAAATCATTTACATAATGAACAACGTAATCGACCAAGAGCAGTGCAAATTAGTGTTGGGTCGCAAATAAGCAGAGCTGATGCTCATCAGGAGTGGGTCTACACAGGCGCAACATGTAATCTAGTCTCACATAGCCAGACCTTCAGAATGATAACAGAATGTCTGGACTCTATCACAGCTTTCATTGGCCAAGGACCACCCAAGGCTACATTTGACTGACATGTAACGCTACCAACCACAGTTCGTTTTTGTTCTGCATCATGTTTAGGGGTGTGAAAATGTAAAGTCGATGTCGCTACAATAACAGACCTGCGTGCATCTAATAAATTATTCATTCAAGAACTTTGTGCAAGTTTAATGCAACAATGGAGCCGCGATCTTCACATACTTTACATAGATGATCCTGGTAAGCGTTCATTGTCAATGTTGCCAACACGCCGGCGTTGTTCTTCCACTTGGGGGTTTTGAGTCGTGACATTTGTTTCCAGGCGGACCATAAAAGAACGCGACACACAAATCTCCCGGACATCCTGTATAATTCAACCAACCAGATGACGACTTTGAAAATCCTGAAGTGTTTCCAGTGTGCCATATGCATCAGATGTTCAGTCAATGGGCATGACATCTGAGGCTGAGACTACATGTAATCTGACAAACACGTACACATATATATTAGGGATGGTAAGATTCACAGATTCGCATCGGCATAAAAGTTAACGTTGCGATGCATCAATTTAAAAAGTGTGCATTGGGGGGTTAGGGTGCCTAAATACTTGACAAACACATTCACAACCATGCAACTATGTTACTGAGTCAAATGACGTCTCATACCCTTTTGAACACTATCACTTGGGAATAAGGTCTCTAATGTTCCCTAACTTGCTGCACAGAAAAACAGGCAGACTCCAGACTATGCTTTAATCACTGCCGGAGGACCTCATATCAATCACAGAAAATCCCACCAGCAAAAAGAATACAACAATTTATATAGGATAGGAGCATGGCAAAGCATTCTACAATATGATTGGTTCTTCATATGTCAAACCCTTCTGTTACTAGGTAAAGCAAGATCTGCCCAAATCATGTATTTATTAGTTTGTTGGTTACTCAATATCTTGGGGCTATTATATTTAGATAGTTGTCTAGCTGTCCTTTGGACATGATTCAGACACACACTGACTTAGGCCCAAGGTTTGAGGACATTTAGGTTTCAAAAGCATATATATGTTATTCCTGCAAGGAAAAAGAAATTTTATTTATGATTAAAAAAATTCCATCACAATGCACATAAAAAAAAAAACGTATGCACTCAACTAAGTCGGATTCATTTTTATGCGACACAAAAAACATGCGCATAAACTACGATGGAAACACTTTTACGAAATAAAATAGCATTAAAAAAAGACTGTGATGGGATGGCATAAGTGGACCAAACATCTGACCGATCTCGTTGCACAGCATCTGAAATGCTGTTTTGGTCATTCTGTAATGGCTGAACAAAGTCTGTTGTTAAAGTGGTTCTGTATAATTTTCACCCAGAAGAGCCTCATATCATTCACAAACACCAGGTTTCTGAATACAAGATAACATAACAGCATTTATTGTTTCATCTGCTCATCTATTGTCTTCATCTTCAGCCACACCTTGCTTCATACTACAGTAATGTTAATAAATCTTTAATACATTAACTCATCCATTAATATGATTTCTGCCTGAGTGTCAATGGATTCTTTTCCACTGGCTGTAGAGGTGAAAACAACACCTCCCATGATTCTGCGAAATCAAGGCATCATCAAGTTACACCTTTGTTTTGAATAAGGGACTTCTAGTGGTCAAAAACTACATATTGTGCCTTTAATTGTGTTTTTAAAATGAATGCACTTCAAATGATGTGGTCTCCACCATCACAGCCGGACTAAGACTAGGTTTAGGGTTGGGGTGTTTTTTAGAGGTTGTTGGTTGATTTCAAAGTGAATAGAAAATTACTATAAAAAAAAAAGACATTTCATGTAGAAAGTTTTCTTGTGAGATCAGGTTGTTGGTTTAGATATCCTGAGCTGTCCAGTGTTTAATAATTTTATAAGGGTTCTGTAGCGATTCGTACAGTTATTAATCAATTTATGGGTGGAATATGAATATAATAATTCATAAAGCTTTATGAATAAGTATTATGCACATACCGACCCAAGGGGGAATTAACCATATATGGTGAATTAATTACAACGAATTATAATCAATCACATATATGATTAGTTCTGGTTTAATAATTATGTAGAGAAACTATCAGTTCGTCCAGCAAACCGAGAAAAGTTCTCCACAGACTATTACAATGGAAATGTTAACCTCTGGCCATGAGGATAAATTCCTATGATTGCATCCAAACGCAAAGCAAGGATAGGATCGAAACGTTAAAGTGACCTGGTCTTTGTTGAACGGGTAAGAGAACAAAGAGCATGGATATAATGTATTTAATATATGAAAACTACTAATACATAGGTTATATGTCTAAATACAGAATATACAAATATGTGACCAGTCACGGAAAGTAGGGACACAAGTTGGTTCTGGGGCATTTTGAGTTATTCTGAGATTCACAGATTCTGAAAGTGTAGTCTCCAAGCTTTCCAACGATGTGTAACACATGGAAATCTGATAATATTTGGAGAAGTTGTAGCCATTTGAAGGTAGGCACTTAAGAAAGCTCTATAGGGAGAAAAATGCCTCTAAAGTTGCAGTTCTCGCCTGTTCTCACCTGCTGGGAGTGACAATAGGGCTCATTTACATCTCATTTAGATAAGCCATACCCCCTGTAAAGCTCCCCCCTATTAATGTGGGGACACATTTCAAGTGAGAGCAAGGTTACATCGTGTTACCTTGTAAAATACATTGTTACAGTTTTCATGTGTCAAACACAACTGTGCAAAAAGCTTTTTTTTTTTTTGCATGCATTTTTGGCCATATGACAGAGGTCTGATTCTATTTGTCATATTTCTGTTCTGCATAAAACTAAAGAATATTCGGTACATCCTATACTGTATTCTAAAATGATCTGATATTAACTTTTGCATGGATTTTATTGAAAAGAGCTTAGGCTCATGTAACCAGTCATTTCACAGTGTGTCTGTGAAACGCTGAGGTACCGTAGTAGTTTTGTGCGCGCGTGAACATCATGGCAACGTACAACACAAAGTAACTCACATGGTAAACACTTAACGTAATGCGTAAATGCAAGTAACTAACGTAAATCAAGCATAGTCCACGAAGTGTTGGTGAAATAAAACATTATTGGACTGGAGAGAATAATATGGAATTTCTTCCAGAAAACTTCTTGCACAAAATAAATTCAAGCACTTTCAAGGATCTGTATCTATGTATGTTTATTTTCAAAAACATTCCAGGGCATGAGTATGAATCCAAGTATGTACCAAAAGTACCACTTTTACTTGGTAATAGCAGCATAAGACAAAGGTCTTTGTGACACAGTCCAATGATATTACATTCGCGGTCTCTTCTGTGTTTTGACCCTTGGCGCTGGGCATGTGATGTATCTTGCCTCGTCAGCACAGAATGGCCTGATTTTTTCATACAGATAGGTCTGCCTGTCAATGTTCAGTCCAGGTGGGGCCAGGACAGAAAGACCGTTGATAGAGGGCAGATCTGCTCCGTCGCGCAGTAGCTGATATTCGACAGGTTGTGCATCACAGTGAGTTTTAGCAAGCACCACACCTGGTCTCTTGGCATCAAAGCTGTGACAGAATAAGCACATATGACAATTTAAACATGGCAAAGTATTTTCTCATAAAATACTGTCATGTGTATGTTGTTACTATGTTATATTGTATGTACACAATGTGAAAGTTTCAATATAAGTACCTGAAGTGCTGTTAACTCTTGATCTGTGGGAGTCTACGGAAGTGGTGAGTCAGATGCTGCTGCCAGTCGAAGGTCTGGACTAAAACTTTGCCCTCTGCCGTTCCAACGAGCTGTGGGATATTGAGGTGACTCACAGGAGAGCTGTTTTCCACAACCTGATGACAAAAAAGAGAAGAGAGGGAAAAAAAATCTTCAGTTAAATGTTTCTTTGAAGCAGAACAGAAAACAGCACTGAAGTCATTAAAGCAAAGTAAAGTTAAAGTACCTCAGCGATGTCTGCCAAAGTGTTGACTCTTGTCTTCATGTAGGCTTGCTTGATGAGTCCAAAGCCACAGTCAGGGGAAAACTTGGTGTGGCCAGCAATAAGGAAGTGGATTTCAATTTTATCGTGAAGCTTGTGTCCAACCCGCCAGGCAAGGTACCAGAGCATGAAGTTGTTCTTGTTCTGCCCACTACAGTTGTCACAATGAAGATCCACCTCTGTTTCTCCAACTCCAAAGTTGCCGAAGAAATGATGCATGTAGCCAATGACTTCATTGCTTCCCTTAGTAGATGACATGCCTTCATCAATCAGGTAATTCACCTGTTTCTGCAGCCCTTCACAGGAAACACCAAATAGGCCACATTTCCGTGGGGTCAGGAAGTACATTGGTCCTGGCCGGAGAGGGTTTGAGGGAAAGTGTAACTGTTGGAGATAGAGGGAGAGAGGGAACTTGGATTAGATTAAATAAAATTTGTGTATATTCATAACTGTCTAATAATGATAAAAATTACTATATTGATTCTATTCTGCATTTATCATTTATCTGCATTTATCAGGCTGCTTATTCTCATGCACCAAATCGCCCTTTAAGGGACATTAATAAAGTAAAGTAAATGTGTGTGAACTATTACCTGCTGAGCAAAATCAAAACTGTAATGCATCCTAATCTTCTTGCTTGCTGGTAGGGATGGTCCAAAAGACCGGTTAGAGCCAGAGCAAATCTTTCTGCAGGCAGCAGTCATGTCGTTGTACACAGCCCTCTCTTTCTGCACAAGGGAAAGATGATCTTGTTGCTTCTTTACTGCTTCAGACTTTCTGTCATCTGGGAGGTTTGCACTTCGTATCAGCTGCTCATTATTGCTTTGGCACTGCCAGCAGAGATCTGTGCATGGCCGGCAACTTTTGATGTGTGGGAGAAGTCAGTCCCACAGTGCTTTGAAGCTGGTTTTACAAACTGCACGCTCACCTGAAAAACAGATATGGCTTATGGTTAATTGTATTGTAATTGCTAATAGTGTTTCGCATTATTTCACATTATAAGCACTCAATTCTAAATCAGTGTTTACACATACCAAGCTCCTTAGCAGACTTCACGTAGAGACGCCACACTGAGGCCTTGGACACATGAGTTGGCAGCAACTTCACATGCCAATCCTTATGCCCAGGCTGTCGTCCAGGCAGCATGATGGCATTGTCTTCTGCATAGTTTTTTATGAAATCCACAACTCTGTTGATATCCTCAGGCCTGATGAACCTGGCTGGCGGACGTGGCAGTGAGTGCTTCTTCCTCAAACGTGGTCTTGCGCCATTCTCCTCATAGTGTTTGACTATATCAGCCAGGGTGTCTTTGCCAATGCTGAAAAAAGGAGAAAAAACAAGGAAAAAACATTTAACATCATGCTAACAGGCATCTTGTCACCTATATCAGAATGCATTGTACAAATTATAGGTCAAATTATTGAGTCAAAGGATTAAAAAAAATCCTGTACATTAAACTCTTCATAAATACTTTTACTTTTGACTTATAACGCACATTTTACGGCTACGGATACTTTTACTTTTACTTAACCCTTATGCGGTCTTCGTTTGGGAAGTACACTCAGGGTCTTCGGGGTCTCCACAGACCCCAGGCAACAAAATGCAATTTTGTAACAAAATACTTGTTTTTTTAAAAAACATTTAATTTTACTCTTTTTATTAATGTTTTTACTCCATGTTTGTACAGTTTTTGGAGGATTTATCATATTTTTTAAATTTATATAAATAAATTAAAAAATATTTTTTTAAAATAGGTTTTTATACAAAAACAGCTTTTTATGTAAAATTCACTTTATAAAAGACCCACATTTCTAAATTTCATTCATGGGGATAACATGGATAATTTGACATGGTTTAGTGTAAGATTTTTGCCCATCTTTTGGAAAATGCAGTTTTAAAAGTAAAAAAACTATCATTTTTACCAGTAGATGGCTGCAGAGCTCCACTATATGCTATGTGCTATCTGACTGACTGAAAGACATCTTTTCATAAGTTTTTTTTCAGTTGGATTAATATCTAAATATTATGAAATCACAATTATAACAATAAAGGGTACTTTTTGTCAAAGTTTAGCATTTTTTGTAATGAAAAAAAATAGTTTTTCAATATTGTTACATTATGATGAGACTCCACTGTGAAAATGGACAAAATTCATCCTCAAAATCAACATTTTGGAAAAATTAATTTTTTTCAGTACAAAAAATGCTAAACTTTGACAAAAAGTATTTTTTATTGTTATAATTGTGATTTCATAACATTTAGATATGAATCCAACAAAAAAACTTATGAAAAGATGTCTTTCAGTCAGTCAAATAGCACATAACAAATAGTGGAGCTCTGCAGCCATCTACTGGTAAAAGTGATTTTTTTTTACTTTTAAAACTGCATTTTTCAAAAGATGGGCAAAAATCTTACACTAAACCATGTCAAATTATCCATGTTATCCCCATGAATGAAAGTTAGAAATGTGGGTCTTTTATAAAGGGAATTTTACATAAAAAGCTGTTTTTGTAAAAATATTAATTTATTTATTTATTTATATAAATTTAAAAGATACGAGAAATCCTCCAAAAACTGCACAAATATGAAGTAAAAACATTAATAAACAGAGTAAAATTACATTTGTTTTTTAAAAAGCAGTTATTTTATAACAAAATTAAATTTTATTGCCTGGGGTCTGTGGAGACCCCGAAGACCCTGAGTGTGACCCTTTTTTTTACACTAACATAAAAACAAGATATCACTCCGATTTTTTTTTTCTTTGTAGATCTAGAAAGTGTTAACAACGGTACAAAGTTTCATGTCATTTGGACAAAGAGAATATTTTTTTTTATTTGAGCAAACGTCGTTTGGGGTCTGTGCAGACCCCAAAGACCCTATAAGGGTTAAGTAGGAATTTAATCTGATACATTTACCATTACGTTAGAAAATCCTTGTTAAGAATGTAGCACTTCCTCCACCACTAGCTAAAATGATTAGCATCACATTCAATTCAAGAATGCTAACTGGCAGGTTTACGTGGGCTAAGTCATTCACACCAGTCAATTCAAGCAATTGAAGCATTATTCAAATTAATAGCAGATGCTAACATTACCATCTAAAAGCCCATTATAGTAATGGGGCTTTTTGGCAAGTGATACGATGCTAACGATTACAATTAAAACGACAGTCCTGAGCTAACTAATAACAATAGACACATGAGAAAACGTGTACGTGTTCTTAGAATGAACACAAAACGACAAACTTTGATGTTAATGGAAACTCACCCCATAAGAAACAGAAAGTATTCTTGCAGATCTCGTTGCCTCCAATGAAATAAGTCGTTCAGGCACACTTTCTCTTTGTCGGTGTCTTCTTTGTGGATGTAACCATCTCCGAAGTTTGCACTGTGCGTCTGTTTGCCTCTAAATGTCCAATAATTCACATGTCCTGCCACTCTTTTTCCGCAGCTAAAGAATCCAGCCGTATGTTATACATAATATCTGGAGAAAGCTTCTGGCTACATGACTGTCTCCCATGCAGAGAGTTCTCTTTTCTCCTCGTGCAGCATTTACAGTCAAAGTTACGGATTTTCACCATTTCTCTGTGTTTATCCCCATCAAATGTTACTATCGATATAGCCTCTGATATCTTACGGTCCAACTCGTCTGACGCCAGTCCGATACATTCTTCCTCGTCTTCATCTTCGCTCAGATGCAGATTAGGGATATTATTCAGTCTTATTATGCTGCTTTCATCGTCGCTCAGATCGTCTTCAGAATCAGTGAGCGCTTGTTCATAATCATCCGGCTTTTCGAAGAAGTACTTCAAAACATTTTCGGTGTAACGGCCACGGTTCAGCTTGTCTGCGATATTCTTTGCGGCGTCCATCTTCACTGAATTTTGATACCAGAGCCGGTCAGAGCGCTGCATAAATAAGTATCCACGCTTCCCTTGGAGGGCGGGAAGAAACAAAAGCCGGAGTATCCGATTCAAGTATGTAAATACACACAGACAATGACACGCCCCTACTGCGAGATAGAATCCCAGAAAAACAAGCCGATTTCAACCTCAAAATGTATGCTTTTAAATAAACCAATACTGCTATCTCAAACACGTAGAGGCTTCTTCGTGATCTCAACTAACAGATTCTGCAAAAAAACGAAAATCACCAATTTTGAAAAAAAAAAAACGCTTCTTTCTCATTTTGCTCAATAGTTGTGCTGCCGACTTGTGCCCCTGGTTTCCGTGACGGGTCACATATATACAAAAGGGGAACGTAGAGACATGACAGGAAGAATGGCAAATTACGACAGTTAACCCTTTGAAAGCTAGCACAGAAATCAGTTTAAACAAATTTCAGAGAAATTATAATACTTGCTTATGGTTCAAGTCGGTGTTCAGCAGAGTTTCAATGTGCCTGGCTTGGTTGGTCCTTTCCGAGAGGGTTTGTCCGGCGGGGTTTTCAAACGAGGTTTAGCTGACGCGTAAGATGACAGAGAAGAAAGAAGAGAGAGAGTCCAAGGAGATGGTCGTCCCAGAAGCAGGGCACGTGATGACAGCGCTGTCGCCTGAGGCAGTTCAGGGGCAGTCGAGAGACAACGGAAAAGTTGTGTGTCGTTGTTTTTATGGAAAACCAAGCTGACACACCTCTTAAATTGTAACGGCCAATAGATGCGCAGCACTATTTGGCAGGCAAAGTTTCTTTGTTTGGTCTCCTAGCTGAATCAGATCAGATTTCGAGATGGAGTACTTTCTTCACAGTATCATTAAACACATAGAAAAATGCAGGGCTCTCAAGTTTTGGAGACAGGCAAGAGTGAACCTGCCCCAGCATCCTGTAACCTGCCCTCAGGGTGAATTGTTACAGATCCCTTGTTTCCCTGGACTCCATTTCCCAGAATCCTCCTGTTCTCCTCACCTGCACACACTTCCCTCGTCAGTTCCTCATCATCACGGATCACCTGCACCTGGACTCTATTGTTAGCACTCCTATATATTGCACTCACTCCCTTCACTCCTTGTCCGTTCTCTGTTTATGTTAGCGTATGTTGGATGTACTCTGCCTTTGTGTTCATTAAAGTATTGTATGTATTGTGGAAATCCGTATCAGCCTCATCTCTACACCAGCATCCGTAACAGAAGAACGGACCTTTACCAACTGGATTTCCACAGAAAAAAAAAAATGGAGACTTTCCCCAGCTCCCTGGATCCAGCTCCTCCATCGCCTCTCACCCTAACAGCCAGCAAACGCCTTATCGGGCTCCTGCAGGTAGGACGTTCGCTGGAGAGGTATGTGGAGGAGTTCGTTGAGCTTGCTTACTTGACTAACTGGCCCGACGCTCAGTTGATCTCCCTGTTTTTGGATGGATTGGATGACGACACTATCCGTTTTGATGAACCTGTTTTTTGTTTCTCCTTAAGCGAAACTATCAATTTAATTTTGTGGTTGAATGGCTCCAAATTCTTTGTGGAAGAGGTTCAGGATCAGTGTTGTCGTCCAGTCCATCCAGAAACACGGTTGGCCGGGCCAGTCAGTCAACCTCCGGCTTCCTCCGCACACCTTTCCAGCGAACTCCCTGCCTGCCCCAGGCTGGACCCATATTCCTCTACTGGGCCCAGTAAGCGGAGGAGGAGGAAGAAAGCGGCCCCAGTATCTCCAGAGCCGGCTCCAGTATCTCCAGAGCCGGCTCCAGTGTCTCCAGAGCCCGCTCCAGTATCTCCAGAGCCCGCTCCAGTGTCTCCAGAGCCCGCTCCAGTGTCTCCAGAGCCCGCTCCAGTGTCTCCAGAGCCCGCTCCAGTGTCTCCAGAGCCCGCTCCAGTGTCTCCAGAGCCCGCTCCAGTGTCTCCAGAGCCCGCTCCAGTGTCTCCAGAGCCCGCTCCAGTATCTCCAGAGCCAGCTCCAGTATCTCCAGAGCCAGCTCCAGTCCCCACAGAGCCAGCTCCAGTGCCTGTGGGGATTTTAATTGTATTTGAGGGGATGAAATGGCCCTCAACCCCAGTCTCCTCCGAGCCAAGTTCTCCAGTCTCCGCCGAGCCAAGTTCTCCAGTCTCCGCCGCCGAGCCAAGTTCTCCAGTCTCCGCCGCCGAGCCAAGTTCTCCAGTCTCCGCCGCCGAGCCAAGTTCTCCAGTCTCCGCCGCCGAGCCAAGTTCTCCAGTCTCCGCCGCCGAGCCAAGTTCTCCAGTCTCCGCCGCCGAGCCAAGTTCTCCAGTCTCCGCCGCCGAGCCAAGTTCTCCAGTCTCCGCCGCCGAGCCAAGTTCTCCAGTCTCCGCCGCCGAGCCAAGTTCTCCAGTCTCCGCCGCCGAGCCAAGTTCTCCAGTGTCTCCAGAGCCCGCTCCAGTGTCTCCAGAGCCCGCTCCAGTGTCTCCAGAGCCCGCTCCAGTATCTCCAGAGCCAGCTCCAGTCCCCACAGAGCCAGCTCCAGTGCCTGTGGGGATTTTAATTGTATTTGAGGGGATGAAATGGCCCTCAACCCCAGTCTCCTCCGAGCCAAGTTCTCCAGTCTCCGCCGAGCCAAGTTCTCCAGTCTCCGCCGAGCCAAGTTCTCCAGTCTCCTCCGCCGAGCCAAGTTCTCCAGTCTCCTCCGCCGAGCCAAGTTCTCCAGTCTCCTCCGCCGAGCCAAGTTCTCCAGTCTCCGCCGCCGAGCCAAGTTCTCCAGTCTCCGCCGCCGAGCCAAGTTCTCCAGTCTCCGCCGCCGAGCCAAGTTCTCCAGTCTCCGCCGCCGAGCCAAGTTCTCCAGTCTCCGCCGCCGAGCCAAGTTCTCCAGTCTCCGCCGCCGAGCCAAGTTCTCCAGTCTCCGCCGCCGAGCCAAGTTCTCCAGTCTCCGCCGCCGAGCCAAGTTCTCCAGTCTCCGCCGCCGAGCCAAGTTCTCCAGTCTCCGCCGCCGAGCCAAGTTCTCCAGTCTCCGCCGCCGAGCCAAGTTCTCCAGTCTCCGCCGCCGAGCCAAGTTCTCCAGTCTCCGCCGCCGAGCCCTCAGCGCCAGTCTCCGCCGCCGAGCCCTCAGCGCCAGTCTCCGCCGCCGAGCCCTCAGCGCCAGTCTCCGCCGCCGAGCCCTCAGCGCCAGTCTCCGCCGCCGAGCCCTCAGCGCCAGTCTCCGCCGCCGAGCCCTCAGCGCCAGTCTCCGCCGCCGAGCCCTCAGCGCCAGTCTCCGCCGCCGAGCCCTCAGCGCCAGTCGCCGCCGCCGAGCCAACTACTCCTGTGAACTGTGTTATTGAACCCTCCAGCCCAAAGACTGTTTCCCCTCCCTGCCTCCCTCTCCCGCCTCCGTCCATTTGTCTTTACACTGAACCTCCACCTCAAGCCCCCTCGCCCAGATCTCCACCTCGGACCTCTGGGCGATTACCTACACCCCGGCTCCAACCTCCCTCTGCTCCACCGTTGTCCAGCAGTCCACCAGTGTCACCAGCCTCCATCCTGCCCCCGTTCACACCTTGTTCCTTCGTCGGCCTGCCCTCACTTCTGGACTGCACTCCTCCGTCTTCACTCTGTCACTCCGTCCCTCAGCTCCAGTCGGCCTCCTCACTCTCCCCAGTGTTCACTTTGTTGTATGTCGTCTGTCTTACACTGCGGCCTTCTGGAGCACCGGCTGCGCTTCGGTCGGCGGAGCCGCTGGTTCCGCCATCTCCCGCCGGTCCTTCAGCGCCGCCTGGGCACTACGGCATGAAGCGGCCTGCTGCACCTGACCCGCCATGTCTGCCCGCTGCACCTGACCCGCCATGTCTGCCCGCTGCATGTCTGCCCGCTGCACCTGACCCGCCATGGCTGCCCGCTGCACCTGACCCGCCATGGCTGCCTTCAGCCCCTGACCCGCCATGGCTGCCTTCAGCCCCTGACCCACCATGGCTGCCTTCAGCCCCTGACCCGCCATGGCCGCCCACGGCTCCTGACCCGCCATGGCTGCCCACGGCTCCTGACCCACCATGGGTTTTGGACCTGCCCTGGAGACCTCCACTCCAGTCTACTCCTCCCCCTGCTCCAGTTTGAGGTCTCCAGGGCGCCCGCCCCCCTCCCGGTTGTTACATCTACGGGGGAGGTACTGTTACAGATCCCTTGTTTCCCTGGACTCCATTTCCCAGAATCCTCCTGTTCTCCTCACCTGCACACACTTCCCTCGTCAGTTCCTCATCATCACGGATCACCTGCACCTGGACTCTATTGTTAGCACTCCTATATATTGCACTCACTCCCTTCACTCCTTGTCCGTTCTCTGTTTATGTTAGCGTATGTTGGATGTACTCTGCCTTTGTGTTCATTAAAGTATTGTATGTATTGTGGAAATCCGTATCAGCCTCATCTCTACACCAGCATCCGTAACATGAATGAGATGATGTTTATTAGTTACCTTTTACCTGACATCTTTAAAAGACAGATGCAATGATTAATGCATCCACAGTGTTTCCTACAGGATTTTGTGAGACTGTAGTGGGTGGACATTGGTTCCTCTAGGGGGGTCTGGGGGCAGGCCCCCCCGGAGGAAAATTTTGTACATTTTAAATTTAAATGCATGAATCTAGTGCATTCTAAGAAGAAAAAAAAAAAAGTGACTAGATCAATGAAGAAATTTGTTATCTTGTAAACAATTTGTGCTCTAAAAGTAATTTATTTATTGCTGATGGTTGGGCACATTAGTCATGTACACAACATATAGTAGGCTAAATGAGAGTTCGTAAGTTGTCAAACATGTAGAGTACACATTTAAACCATTAAAAATATGTAGCAAAAGAGGTTACCTTTGTTGAATTAATTTATTTGTGGGAGCCTGTGTCTGTATTTGTGGAACTAATGGTCACTCTTTGATTTGTTAACCAATGCAGAATGCACTAAACACACCACTTCATTATAGATAAAAATAACAAATGAATAAAAATATATAATCATAAGCTGACCAATAAATAAGTAAACTAGGTGAGTATATAATTCAGCAGCAAAAAGTATTCTAGCCTAATTCTTGGAAGAAAGAAAAAAAAAAGCTATGGAATGGCTTCAGATGACTTTGAATATAGGCAAGGCAAGTTATTTGTATAGCACATTTCATACACAATGGTAATTCAAAATAAAATTATTAAAACTATTTGGAGAGAGAGATGTTTAATGTAACAAAATGTCAGTCATCGTGTGATAGCAAAATATAACTAGGCCTAGACTACTTGTTCTGAGCAGGTGTCAATGAACAGGCTGTAAAACTGTTGGCTAAGTTCAGACACAAACTGATGCTGATTATCTGATTATCTAACAGCAGTCAAGTTGTCATTGTTTGTGTCAAACAAGTTGTGAATTTGTTGTAACATTAAAACAGGAGATCGTGACTTACTGCTCAAAGTGATGCTCAGAGCTCCAGTGGTTCCATCTGTGGGTGAACGAGGATGATGGTGAACAATTCCAGGATATGCTTTTTTTTTCATTGGTTGTTGCGTTAAATCTTACCCAGATTCAATAGTGCTATTTTCCGATTGGCTATTGTGTAGCCTCTTTCTTTTTTTTTGATTGGCTGATAAGTGGCAGGTTCGAGATGCGCTTGATTCCTTCCCGGTTTCAGAGAGAGCGGCGCGGCCAGATACATTTTGGGCGCTGCGGCATATTAAATATATGATAAATAGTTTTTCTGCATGAGAAATACAATGTGTGGCGGGAGTGCGTGACAAAAGACCGAAATGAGTGACTGTCACGCTCAATGCGTGACACTTGAGAGCCCTGAAAATGCATTTGTCAGCTATGTGACATATCTCAGTGAATGATCAGTAGCCAGAGCTTTAAAACGAGATCAAACTCGATAGATCAGATAGGTATATAAAGGAAGTTATGGTTTACAGACAAAATTCCCTTATTACAACTAAAACTAACTCAACTACAGTTATTTAAACTAAGTCTAAACATTAGGAAACATGCATACACTCAAGATACATGATGGGTACATACATGGATGTGACTTGGCATAGTTATATTTTACATATACAGTCAATAATGTATGTTTGTGTGTGTCTGTGTGTGTGGTTGGTGTTGGGATGTGAATCTGGCCCGTAGTCCACATGAGGGGCCCCTTTGATGTCCTAAAAGCTAAGAAATTGGGCCTTCTGTTTTACCTCGGAGGGTAACAAAGGTGTCAGAGTGTTTGTTTTTCTCTTTTCTCTAGACCGGCCGGAGCCGAGGTCAGCTTACAACACAGTCCAGCATGCGAGAAGCATCCTGAAGATTCCAGATTTTATTGACTGTCCTGATAAGTGTGCATATGCTACAGTTCAGTCATGTTCAGATGATGCAGTAATTAAATCGAAAGAGTCAATTTAATCATTCTCTCAGTCTTATCAGTCAATCTGTGTGAGGAGGACTGTGTTATTCTTGGTGGAACCTTTGCTAACTCTGTAAGGTCAAATGCTTTGTAATGTCTTTGAAAGATTTCCAATTTCATTTTCTGTCCATATTAAAATCCCATTTTTGGATTATATCTTTTTCAATATGTGATGTCAAGTTGACCATGTTCTTGGCATTTGAGAAAATCACCAAATGAATAGACGTGATGATATTCGCTAATGGGCAACATTGAATGTTTTAGGAACAGTTGATCTAGTCCATACACAACTTTAGTTTTTGGAGTGCTAACTCTAATACATTATATGGTCAAACATATGTTGACAGAAATGAATAATTAATTGTTTTGACTATTCTAGCCATTTTTGTGAAAACAAAAACTCATTTATTCTTGTGATGGCAGAGCTGAATTTTCAGCAGCAGTTAGTAAGAAAGTTATTGATGAATCATGATTTGTTTGTAAAAACATTTATATACAGATTTAATGCACATATTTGTGCATTGGTGCAGTTAAGGAATGAGACCAAATTCTCCTATGCCCTAAACATATGTACTTATTCTGTGAAGACCACATACATGCATGTGTAGTGAGTGTGTATGTGTGTGAGTTTGTTTACATTGTGGGGACCAAATGTCCCCACCATGTAATATAAACCTGAGTTGACCTACATCGATTGATTACTCGTTACTGAAAAAAGTAACACCGTTAGTAACGACGTTTATTTATAACGCCGTTATTCCCATCACTGGTACTTTCAATGAACTCTTAGGCATCATGTAGCATTCTGATTTTATATCACTTAATGAAATATACAGTTTTCCTTTTTTATTATAAATCAATATTATTCTGAGCACTAGTAGTAGGACTATTTGTTGGCAAGCTGAACATTTTTTTTGTTTGTTTTTTTAGGCATATGGCCAATAAGTCTATTTTGCATGTATGCAATATACTGAAGCCAAGCCTGAGTGTGCACACCTGCCCTATTTAGATTCATTCATTAACCAGAATTTATTAACATACAAACATTTAGTTATTAGCTATTTGGGAAGGTCCATTTTATGCACAAATGACCCTGAATTGACTCATATTTACTTCTTAATGCATCAGTGAACTGTTTCGTCAGCATGAAAATAGCATATCAGCTACATCTCTATTCAGATGGACTCGTGGCTCACTTCACAGTCTTGAAACCTCTTTGGGCTTGTCTTTCCTAAAGTGCTGCTGTCCCAGAGGAGTTTGGAAGTGCTCCGTGAGCTCTCCACGAGTGCAAATCCTTTCAGTCTGACTGACGGGCTGCAGCTCTATACCAATTTGTCCCAAATCTCTGCTGATCTCTTGAGCTCTCACATGCTGTGAAGTGCTGGACCATTTTAACCAGCTTAGGAGAGGTCAGTTCTTCAGGCACTTTGACCTATTTCTATGGGCAAAGTCAGACTGTACGGCCAGATACTGGCAGTTCCTGTAAATTGTTAAAAATTTGAGATTGTTACATATATGTGGTCAGTTCCAAGAATTCCCTTTTCTGTTTCACTCAGAAATACAACCACTTTTCTATTGATTTTAATAAATACATGAAAGTAAAAGGTACTGGCTGTATATTATTATATATTTCCGATGGGTGTGTATCCCATGCATTAGGCTCTGAGTCATTAGTGGACATGTGTATATAATAACTGCTCAGTCAGCGCATTGCTGAAACCAGTGAATATTTCATATTTCGTGAAACACTATGCTGCAAGTTTCTGGTGAAAACTCTCCCAAAGTCATTTATTGTGTCCAAAAATATTTCCTGGTTTTTGTTGAAGTGACTGTGGGTACATGTATTTTTTTTTCTCTATGTAAAAAAAAAGTAATGGAATAAATATAAATGTCCTGTGCAACCATTTTTTTTTTAATGATGCTGGGAAGAGTTTGTTGACGGACGTAGTTGGCGAGGCATCAGATGTATGTGCTGGCTCAGGGAGAATTAAATTGGCAGGCAGAAAGAAAACCAGGCATTTTGTGTTTATTGCAAGTGCATGTGCCACAGTTCATGCTCATTAAAACAGCACTGAAGACTGCTAGGCCAATTGTTTATTGAGATTCTTTTTATTTAAGAGGATATCTTTTAATTGAGAGCATTATTTATATATACACAATATGTAATTTTGTGGCTTCATACAGTATGTAGCAAGAAAACAGTGTCATTGTTCAACGAAAGTCAGTTGATTCAGTTCCATTGTAAAGATCATCAATTATTAAATATGTTCAGTTCGACTATAGTTAATGTTGAGCATCAGTTACTGGTGAGACATTTCCCAGATTACAAAGCTATAAAGTGTAAAAATGGCTTGGTCAGTGAAGACAGCTTTATATAGTTGAAAGTCAAACTGTGGTAATTTGCTTTCATGGGTAGTTCTTATTTGATGAGAACTGCATTTGTTTGTGACTCTTGTCAATGTTCTTCACATATGCTGAATTCTATTAACTCTTTCCTCTCTCTTTTTTTCTTTTTTTTTTTTTTAGTTTCCAGCCCCTGCCAACATTTTTGATTTATCAAAAGAAAGAACATAACTCTGCTTTTAAACAAAAACAATTTTAATCTAGCTTAATGCATTCTCTTTTATCAACACTTCAATGTGGGTAAGTTTCATAATTTTTTTTTTTTGAAAAATAAAAAAAGCTATGAAAAGAACTGCATAAGCAATGCTTTTATCGATTGTTTTGAACCGAGATTCTCTATTTTTTTAGAAGATGCGTAATAGCGCCTCCTACCGCATAACAGTGAAAACACTGAAAGCTGGAAAATTACGTAAATGGCAGTGATGCGTTGTGACATATATGACGGAAAATTACGTAAATGGCGGGGGGGGGGGGGGGGTGTAATGCTATTTAATGCATTCTGACAGAGGAGATAGAGGAGATTCATGCATTATTTACACTTTTAAAGAGTTGCATTCTCATGCTAAACATGGTCAAAGTTTCAAAACACGAGTTGGATGTATGATGGAGTATTTGTGTGCCAAATCTACTACTTCCAGTTTCAGTACAGGATTCTGAGAGTTTTTTTTTTCTTTTCAAGTGTGTCCTGTATGACATCAAAAGAGAGTGTAATTCCTTGTATAGGCACTTCTCCCTGATAAGCGTGTGCACACATCAAGACGAGAGATTTTTCAACAATGGCTGTGTCCCAATTCAGGGGTTGCACCCTTTGAAGGCTGCATACATCATCAAGGCAGTCTCATTTAAGAAAAATAACCGTTAGATTGCAACGTAAGAAAGAAATTACAGTATTTTATACCTCACAATGAATTTCAGTCAATTTTATTTCGGTTACTTTTCTTAAATATGACATCCTTGATGAAGTATTCAGCCTTCAAATGCGACCTCTGGAGGACGCAGCCTCCGAAATGAGACGCAGCTCCTGTCAACAAAGGAGTATGTTTTTGAAAGATGTAAGGTAACAGTGGATGAAGTTTGTTTTTCCAGGGCAACAACGGAGTTGTGCACGTATGTTTGTTTGTTCCTGGTAATTCGGTGATGAATACTTTGTAAACAAGTCCCAGTTCAGCGCTTGATTTGCAGATCGCAGGTGGTGAGTAAAGCTGCATCAGATGCCTTTGTTTTGCTGGCAATCGGCACGCAAGTGCATATAATGTAAACAACACGAACGTTTTTGTTCCCTTTTTTTATTTATAATGATGTCGCAGCTAGCATGCAGTCTCTATGCAGATGCTGCGCACACTCGTGGCTCTTTAGCTCTGCCCATGACATTGTCGGCAGACACGCCTCCTGGATCTCTGCTTTTTTCGGAAAGACTCAGTTTAGTCTATCTTTTCTATCTATCTTTTATAAATATGACAAAACTAAAGACTTTTTTGGAGATATTCAGGATGCATTGTTACTCTATATGTACTCAAGATTAACATGAGATTGGCAGAAACTGTGTGTGATACCCCCCCCCCTTTAAAGTCTACATATCAGTATCACCTGCAGTTTGGCTAATAAACTATAAAATTTATCAGATTTAAAGTGTCCCTATTATGGATTTTTGAAAATTACCTTTCATGCAGTGTATATATGCAGGTTACTTTACTTCCTGAACAAGTGCGCAACTGAGTCCATGTTGCCTTCATATTCAAGAGAACTGCGGCACAGTTTGAGTGCAACTGAAATCAGACCACCTCCTTCAGGAAGTCTTGGGTTCGGTACCCGCACCAGGGTTCGCATGACAGTTTTCACATTAGCTATTCATGTGAACCGTGCCCTGTTTCAAACTAAACTGCCATTGTGAAAACCCCCTAAGTGAATGATAACATCCTGCAAAGTTTTAAATCTGAAAGTGCATCGTATATAAAGTTATTGTCTCTTTAAGAGTCGACTCTGAGTCAATTAAACAAGTCGTTTGTAAAACGAATCCCAAGCCGTTTTGTTGTGACATCAAAACAAACCATTAGCATATAGTCCGCCCACTTATTGCGTGCACAGACACCAGGGAAAGTTTATTTTTTCAACAATACAACAGCAGTACAATCTTTTGTTGTGTTCCCGTCATTTTACTGATGGCAGCTTCTCCAACCTTGGGAAGTTTAACGTAGGATTCACAAAACGCTTGGTCTTAAAATATGGATCAATGGATCAATTATTTAGTATGATTAATAATTGATGTTTATGTTTTCTAGCGATCGTTCAAGATTCGTACTTTTGTATGTTATGTTGTGTAACGTAATACACCCTAGTCTGTATGTCTCCCGCTTACCAGCTAACTCACGTTTCTGTAGTTCTGCTATTCAGATGTGGGTCCAATATTGTCTAAAAATTTGTTGATTAATGGAGCTTGTCTGTCTTACTACTTGGAGTAATGATCAAGGATGGAGCACAACTTTTGTTTACAAAGTGTAATGCATTATTGTTACATTCATGCCTTCCCAGACTCCAGCATCCTCCTGTTCTCCACACCTGTCTTCACTTCCTTCATCAGTCTTCCCGTCATCTCCCCAGATTCCCAGCACCTGTTGTTCCTCGTCAGCACTCCCTTTAGGTTGGACTCACTCCCTGCACTCCTGGTCTGTTCTCTTGTTTAAGTGTGTATGTTGTTGTCGTATTCCTGGATTGTAAATAAACCTTATTTAATTGTGGATCTCCTTGCTCGCCTCATCTCTCAGCAACAGCACGTTAACAATTATCAGCTATTCACGTTTGTGCTTAGCTAACGTGGGAGTTTACAACATAGCTGTGGGCCCGTTTGCTTATTTAACGGTAAAACAAACAGTTTTTTTTTCCTCTGTGTTTTTACTACAGTTTTTTTATTCACTTTGGTACTATTTTCACATAAAAGGTGTACATTTTCAAAACTCTTAGTACAAAAATCCAAACTGATCACACTTGTAACAGCTAGTCATTATTTCACAACCTGATCTCATGCTTTCATTCTAGTTGTACACATTTTCATTCTACATAATCACTGTTTCAAAACACAAGATCATTGTGATATGTAATGAGAACATTTGGTTTAATCACTGAAACACAACGCTATGTTCTTCTTTCAGTTTAGTACTTTTAACAATCAGTTCATTCAAAAGCAAACAATGCAAGATACATGTTTCAAATCACCCTTTTTGCTGAAATAATTACAGTAACAGGCTACAGATGCCACATTAGAAAATACACTTGTGGTAAGGTTCTTGTGTAGTGGGAAGGAAGAGGACAGGGATCGGCTTTGACTGCTGACAGTCTTTTTATTCTCACCAGAGAAAATATCAAACAAAACAAAAGGACGGTGCAACGCACACTCAATAATTCCACATCCAAGGACGGGCTTCACTCCAACCAACGAGCACGGCTCATTCAGTGACTGTCAGCAGACTCTCTCTCTCTCCCCCGCTCCTGCTTCTCCTGGCGTTTTATCCTGTCTCCACGCCAATTACTGGAACGAGAAACAGGTGTTCGTGATTTACATTCAACCCGTTCAATCACCGCGCCTCCCCAGACGCTCCCTCCTGTTGCAGACCCCGCTAAACCACGCCCCCCTCGCCACATACCCCCACCGCCCGACTCAGGCCGGGGAGCCGTCCAAACCTCCTGTAATATCCCGCCAGCCCGAGAAACTGTCTTACCTCCTTTTTGGTCTTGGGACGCGGACAGGTTGCACCCGCTGCTGTCTTATCAATTTGGGGACGCACCTGTCCATATCCCAAGTGGAAGCCCAGATACCTTACTTCCACGCACCTTACTTCCGACCCGCTGCTGGATGGCCCTCTTGAGATCGTTGAAGACCAGGAGGTTCTGGATGGGCAGCTGCTGCGCTGCCACCTGCGACTCGCCCGAGAGCAGCGGGACGAGCCGCATGGGCCACTGGTCCCGGGGCCAACCTGACACCTCAGCAGCCTTTTCAAATAGGTCCAGGAAGGCCTCCGGGTCATCTTGCGGGCCCATCTTCTGCAGTTGGAAGAGGCCAGCAGCTGCCGCGCTGGTCTCCGCAGGAACCTCCCGGTCTATCCAGCTCCGGAACCTCTCGCGGTCCTCCTGCTGGCCCTGGACAATCACCTTGAAGCGGCGCTCCTGATCATTTCGGAGATCCAGCAGGGCCCGATGTTGTTCTTGATGAAGGGCCGCGAGGGATGCGATGATGTCCGCAAACGGCTTTCCAGCGGCGGAGGATTCCTGCATGGCGGCGGCTTCCGTCTTCCCTCCCGGGTTTCGGCACCAGTGTGGTAAGGTTCTTGTGTAGTGGGAAGGAAGAGGACAGGGATCAGGTTTGGCTGCTGACAGTCTTTTTATTCTCACCAGAGAAAATATCAAACAAAACAAACAAAAGGACGGTGCAACGCACACTCAATAATTCCACATCCAAGGACGGGCTTCACTCCAACCAACGAGCATGGCTCATTCAGTGTCTGTCAGCAGACTCTCTCTCTCTCCCCCGCTCCTGCTTCTCCTGGCGTTTTATCCTGTCTCCATGCCAATTACAGGTGTTCGTGATTTACATTGAACCCGTTCAATCACCGCGCCTCCCCAGAGGCTCCCTCCTGTTGCAGACCCCGCTAAACCACGCCCCCCTCGCCACAACACTTAATTAAAATAACTTTCTGCGAGGAGAGAGTTTGCTGCCAATACAGTAAATGTTCTCACTGTGTCTCTCTTCTTGGGTTTCCATGTTTTATGGATACTCTGTCACGGTTCGCAGATGCATTGTTTCCTTCTTGTCGCGTGCTCTGTGTTGTGACAGCAGTGGGTGTGTTTGTGTATGTATGCGTGCGAGTGTATTTGTATCCAGGCCACGTGGATCATTAGTGGATCCAGATGCCAGTCTTCACCGTCCCCACCTGCTGCTCATTCCCTCACCCCTTTAAATACTCACCTCATTCTCATCTCCATTGTCAGATCGCTGTTTGGTGTCCTGTTCGGGGTTGTCTGTTCCTGACCGGAGTTCCTGTTGTTCGTCGTCAGTCCCTGGATTACTGTTCTATTTTTATTATTCTTTTTTATGTAAAGCACTTTGAATTACCATTGTGTATGAAATGTGCTATACAAATAAAATTGCCTTGCCTTGCCTTACTGTCTTCGTGTCTCATCTCATGTCTGAATCCTGGAATCATCTCACCGCCATTCTTCACGTCACCACCACGCTGCACCAACCGATCATCCCAGTCCCTGCGCCAATCGAAGCCTGCACCCTTCATTGACTGAGACTTTATATCTGCTTGTTGTTCAATAAACGGCGTTACTTGCAATTGCTTCCTGTGTTCAATTATGACAGAACGATCTGACCCTGGAGCGGAAGCAGCAGGTACACAGCAGACTTCACTGGAGGACTTTGTCAACAGCAGTATTCATCGAATGGAGTCACAGGAGAGAAATCTCAACGAGACGGGAAGAGCCGTGCAGGTAAGCGAGCTCACCCAGCAAGTCCAGCTGCTTCGTGGTCCCACTGCGCCAACCACACCGGCCGTCCTCCCGCCCACACCAGAGAGTGCCGCCACCTCGGAACCTCGACTTCCGGTGCTCGAAGCCTATTCAGGTGAACCAGGTTTTTGTAGAGCTTTCCTGACGCATTGTACTATGCATTTTGCTCTACAGCCCCGCACTTTCAGCACTGAACAAAGCCGGGTGGCTTTCGTACTGACGCTCTTGACAGGGAAGGCGTCACTCTGGGGAACGGCGGTATGGGAGAACCAAGACCCATGCTGCGCCTCGTTCCAGTCACTCTCCGCAGAGATGAAGAGGGCGTTTGACCGGTCGGTCGCGGGGAGAGAAGCCGCCAGGCAGTTGGCGGAACTACACCAAGGAGAGAATTCGGTGTCTGATTATTCCTTTGAATTTCGTACATTGGCGGCAGAGTGTCACTGGAACGAGGAGGCGCAGTGGGACATGTTCCTGCTTTGGCTGGCTGACAGTGTTCAAAGGGAGATCTACGCGCTGGACCTCCCTACTACGTTCAACGGTCTCGTCGACCTGGCGCTCCGGGTGGATGCTCGGCTGACCAGGGCCGAGCGGAGGAGTCCAGTCTATAGGAGTGGAGAGACTATGAGGTCCAGCAGCGCGGACACGGTCAGTCCCATTCAGTCCCACTGGGTCCAGAACTCCATTGTGGCCTGGAGTGAGGAGTGTCATCAGTCTTGTCTTGTCTCTGCCTGTTCGTCTGTTTCTGGTTCTGTCTTACAGGAGGAAGCAGTGGATCTGTCTAACGTGCCTGTCGAGTACCAGGAGGGGTTCAGTAAGTCTAGGGCTGCTTCTCTTCCTCTGCATCGTCCCTACGACTGTGCCATAGACTTATTACCAGGGAAGTCTCCGCCTAAAGGCAAGTTATATTCACTTTCGGTTCCCGAAAGAGAGGCTATGGAGAAATATGTTTCTGATCCACTAGCAGCTGGGTTCATTCGCCATTCCTCTTCTCCAGCGGGGACGGGGTTCTTTTTTTGTGGGGAAGAAGGATGGTTCCCTGCGACCTTGTATTGATTACCAGGAGTTGAACAACATTACGGTATAGAATACCTATCCTTTGCCGTTAATGTCTTCAGCCTTCGAGAGGTTGCAGGGAGCGTCTGTCTTCACAAAGTTGGATTTAAGAAATGCTTATCATTTGGTCCGCATCAGGGAGGGTGATGAATGGAAGACCACCTTTAACACCCCTAGGGGGCACTTTGAATACTTGGTTATGTCGTTCGGGCTTTCCAACTCCCCAGCTGTCTTCCAGGCACTCGTCAAAGACGTGCTGAGAGATATGGTCGATCAGTTCATATATGTCTACCTGGACGACATATTGATTTTTTCCTCATCTCTCCAGAAGCATGTACAGCACGTTCGACGAGTGCTTCAGAGGTTGCTAGTGAATGGGCTTTTTGTCAAGGCGGAGAAATGCATTTTTCATGCACAGTCTGTTCCTTTCCTAGGGTACATCGTGTCGACTGAGGGAGTGCACATGGACCCTGAGAAGGTTAAGGCTGTGGTGGATTGGCCAAATCCAGATTCCCGTAAGGCCCTACAGAGGTTTCTGGGGTTCGCCAATTTTTACCGGCGTTTCATTCGCAACTTCAGCCAACTAGCCTCGCCTCTGATTGCCTTGACCTCCCCCAAAACTACGTTCAGATGGTCAGACACAGCTTAGGCTGCGTTATGCCAAACTGAAGGCTCGCTTTGTTTCGGCCACTATTCTCGTTGCCCCTGATCCATTACGGCAGTTTGTGGTGGAGGTCGACGCATCAGAGGTGGGGGTAGGTGCAGTGTTGTCCCAGCGTTCTTCCGCAGACGATAAGATGCTCCCGTACGCGTTTTTTTCACATTGCTTATCTCCCGCCGAAAGTAACTATGACATTGGTAATAGGGAGTTGCTGGCAGTCAAGTTGGCCTTGGAGGAATGGCGCCACTGGTTAGAGGGTTCTGGGGTACCCTTTATCGTCTGGACCGACCACAAGAATCTAGAATACATTAGAACTGCCAAAAGATTGAACTCCAGGCAGGTTCGGTGGGCACTTTTTTTCTGACGTTTTGATTTTACTCTCTTGTACCGCCCGGGTTCCAAGAACATCAAACCCGACTCTTTGTCCCCTATTTTTGACCATTCCGAACGCCCGTCTACTCCCGAGTGTATTTTTCCCGAGAGATTAGTGGTCTCCACACTCACATGGGAGGTCGAATCGAGAGTCAAGTCGGCTCTAGAAGGGGTAACACCTCCGCTCGAGTGTCCACCGAACCGCTTATTTGTGCTGGAGGGATTACGGTCCATGGTCATTCAGTGGGGTCATTGTTCCAATGTAGCATGTCATCCAGGAGTTAGTCGAACTAAGTTTTTGGTCAAGCAACGATTCTGGTGGCCTGTCATGGCTCGTGACGTTCGCGATTTTGTCTTGGCTTGCTCAGTCTGCGCCGTTGGTAAGACTTCCAATCGTGCCCCGGATGGGTTACTTCAACCACTGTCAGTCCCTTCAAGACCCTGGTTCCATATCTCGCTATATTTTGTTACCGCCCTCCCAAAGGAACACGGTTGTTTTGACCGTAGTGGACCGATTCTCGAAGGCGGCTCATTTTATCCCCTTGCCAAAATTACCTTCAGCCAAGGAGACAGCGGTTACAGTCATTGATCACGTCTTTCGGATTCATGGCCTCCCGGTAGACCAGGTCTCTGACAGGGGTCCCCAATTTGTTTCCAAATTTTGGCAGGAATTTTGTAGATTGCTGGGGGCGACGGTTAGTCTGTCCTCAGGGTTTCACCCCCAGAGTAATGGCCAGACTGAGAGAGCCAACCAGGATTTGGAGCGAAAGTTGCGATGTATGGTCTCTAAGAATCCTTCCTCTTGGAGACAGCAACTCTCAATGGTGGAGTACGCACACAATACTTTACCAGTGTCGTCCACGGGCTTATCTCCATTTGAATGTAGTGTAAGTTACCAGCCACCTATTTTTCCCAGTTTGGAATCCGAGGTCGCGGTCCCCTCTGCCCACGCCTTTGTCCAGAGGTGCCACCGAACTTGGACGAGAGCCCAGGAGACTCTCCTCCAAATGAGGGAGCGCACCAATGCCAAGGCCGATCGCCACCGGTCAAGGCCTCCGGTTTACGTCATCGGTCAAAAAGTGTGGCTTTCTACTAAGGACATTCCTCTCCGATCCGTTTCTAAGAAGCTATCTCCTAAATGTATTGGTCCGTTCACTGTCACCAAGATCATTAGTCCGGTGGCAGTCCGCCTCAAACTCCCTCCAGTGTACAGGAGGGTTCATTCCGTCTTCCATGTTTCCAAAATTAAACCTGTTTTTCGTTCTGAGATTAATCCGCCAGCCCCGGTTCCCCCACCGCCGCGTCTCGTAGATGGGGAACCATCTTATTCGGTAAATCGTATTCTGGACTCTAGGCGGAGGGGACACGGATTTCAGTACTGGGTGGACTGGGAAGGTTACGGTCCGGAGGAAAGGAGTTGGGTTCCTGCCAGAGACATTCTGGATCACACCCTTATCAATGATTACAATCGACAGGTAAGGGAGTCGGGGAACGCCAGGATGCGTTCCTAGGAGGAGGGGTACTGTCACGGTTCGCAGATGCATTGTTTCCTTCTTGTCGCGTGCTCTGTGTTGTGACAGCAGTGGGTGTGTTTGTGTATGTATGCGTGCGAGTGTGTTTGTATCCAGGCATCATGAATCATTAGTGGATCCAGCTGCCACTCATCACCGTCCCCACCTGCTGCTCATCCCTCATTCTCATCTTCATTGTCAGATCGTTGTTTGGTGTCCTGTTCGTGGTTGTCTATTCCTGACCGGAGTTCGTCGTCAGTCCCTGGATTACTGTCTTCGTGTCTCGTCTCATGTCTGAATCCTGGAATCATCTCACCGCCATTCTTCACGTCACCACCACGCTGCACCAACCGATCATCCCAGTCCCTGCGCCAACCGAAGCCTGCACCCTTCATTGATTGAGACTTTATTTCTGTTTGTTGTTCAATAAACAGCGTTACTTGCAATTGCTTCCTGTGTTCAATCATGACATACATTCCATAAAAAAATGTCCCCACAAGGTCAGAATTTACTGGTATTACTATACTGGTGAGGACATTTGTTCCCCAAAACATAGGGAATACCATAACCACACACACACACACACACACACACATGTTTGTTTTTGTGAATTGTGGGGACTTTCCATAGGCCGCAATGCATTTTCTACTGTACAAACTGTACTTTCTATCCCCCTACCCTACCCCTAAACCTAACCATCACAGGAAACTGTGCACACCTTTATTTTCTCACAAAAACATCATTTAGTATTTTTATTAATTAATTTACATTGTGGGGACTGGTGGCTGGTCCCCACGATGTAGGTGAACTCAGGTTTATATTACATTGTACACACACACACACACACACACACACACACTTACTTTAAACATAGTGGTTATAATCTAAGATAAATTGCTTATAATGTAAAATAAAAATTCATTAGTCTACTTTGGATTATCCGTATCAGAAATGGCAAATGATTAATTGTTTAACCATTAAGATCATTTGGATTCAATAATAGACAAATGTATTAAACTGAACGAAAAGAGATGCAAATGAAAAGTTTGATATAAGAGCTTTATGAAAGGCAGTTACTGTGAATGAATCATTTATATAGATGAAACACTTATTTTGTGTTGTGAAAAGGACAGCCACAGGACCAAAGTGCTGTACATGAGTGAGAGAAATAAAAACAACAATACTAATAATAAAATGAATAATAGAAACATAACAAAAGCAAAGATTAACAAGTGTTAAAGGCTAAATAAAACAAATGAGTTTTAAGAAGAGATTTGCTCTAAGATGGACAGGCAAGCTGTTCCACAATCTCGGCCTCACCACCGAAAAGGCTCTATCTCCTCTGCGTTTTAGCCTTGAACAACGGACTGAAAGAAAGTTAAGATTACCAGATCTTAAACTTCTGGGAGGGTTGTAGGGACACAATAAATTGGACAGATAATTTGGAGCGAGGTTATTTAAACATTTATACACAAATAAAAGAATTTTAAAATTGATCCTGAATTGAACTGGAAGCCAATGGAGCGCTTGTAAAATGGAAGTGACATGATCATGTTTATGACTGTTTTAAAAATTTGGCTGCTGCAGTTTGCAGCAAGTCTAGCAACCTGGGTCTTTGAGATACCGTAGAGCAGAGAACTGCAGTAGTCCAACCACGAAGTTATAAAAGTGTGGATGGCTATCTCAAGAGACTTTTCAGATTAAAAAAAAAAAAAAAAAAGCTTTATTTTAGCAAGTAAGCGAAGCTAAAAAAAAGCTCGAATCAAGCTTTGGCTAGCCAGAGTTTAACCTCGTCAAGACAGGAAAATAGAGTATGTAAAGCAGAAGGGTTGTTTCTTTTCATTGGCAAGTAGATTTGAGTATCATCTGCATAAAAGTGGAAAGATACTGTAAACTTTCTTAGAATCTAACCCAAAGGAAGCAAATAGAGAGAAAAGAGTGATGGTGCCAGAATAGAGCCCTGAGTCCAGAGTCAAGGGGAGCAGCAAAGGAGGTAAAGTCGCCAATCCTAACAGAACAGGATCTCTCAGATAAGTAAGATTTAAACCAGTTAAGAACAGAACCTTTTAGCCCCACATGGGATTCCAATCTGGATAGAAGCAGTGTGTGATCAATAGTATCGAAGGCAGCAGATAAGTCTACGAGTACTAAAATCACAGAGTCACCAGCATCAGTAGCCACAAAAATATCATTTAAAAACTCTCAGAGGGTAGATTCAGTGCAATGAAAAGGCTTAAACCCTGAATGGAAGACCTCAAAAATTAGATTATTTTCTAAAAAATTATTGAAGTTGGCACATCACAACTTTTTCCATTATCTTGGAGATAAAAGAAACCACAGAGATTGAGCGATAGTTATTTAAAACAGAAGTATCTAAAGAGAGCTTCTTAAGTAAAGGAGTAACAGTGGCCACTTTCAGGCAAGTAGGAACCGAACCTGTAACGAAGCGGGACTGAGGCAGAGATCCATTTGCAGCTTTATTTAAAGTGAGAGTGGTCGTACAGGCAGGGTCAAACAGGAGCAAACAGGAACAGCAAGGGACAGGCAGAATCGTGGTCAAGGAACAAGCAAAGATCAGGACAGGCAGATATCACTCACAGGTCGGTATGCAAAGCAAGGATCAGGACAGGCAGCAATGGATCAAAAACAGGAACAGACAAGGTCGAGAACAGACAGGCAAACAGGGAATAAACGCTCGGAATTGTACACTGGGGAAACAATACTTCGCGGTGAGGTGGTGTGTGTGGAAGTCCTTTATAGTCCAGGTAATGAGCTGCAGCTGGGTGTGGTGATCAGTGATTAGTGTGAAGTGTGTGCAGGTGAGTCACAGAGAGGATGATGGGAGATGTAGTCCAGGAACAGACGGTGATCATGACATAATCCCCTCCCGGAAGGCGCGTCCTCGCGCCGTAAAAGGAACAGCTAGGGAGGGGGGGTGGGTGCATTGGAGATCTAACGGCAGACGGGGACGGAATCTCCAATGCAGCCCCAGGGACTCAGGCAGCCACGGGGGGTCAGGTGGTTCGGGCAACCGCGGCAGGTCAGGTGGCTCGGGCGGCCACGGCAGATCAGGTGGCTCGGGCAACCACGGCAGGTCAGGTGGCTCGGGCAACCACGGCAGGTCAGGTGGCTCGGGCAACCACGGCAGGTCAGGTGGCTCGGGCAACCACGGCAGGTCAGGTGGCTCGGGCAACCCCGGCAGGTCAGGTGGTTTGGGCGGCCACGGCAATGAGTCCATACGTGGAGCGGACTTAATGGCTGGAACGTCCCCTACCTCCGTGAGCACCGAAGGGGCGGCCATCTTGCCCGTAGGCACTGGCAAAGCAGCCATCTTGTCCATCGCGTCCAGGGCGCTTGAGAGCGTTGCAACAGGCGAGCTTGAGAGCGTTGCAACAGGCGAGCTTGAGAGCGTTGCAACAGGCGAGCTTGAGAGCGTAGCAACAGGCGAGCTGAAGAGCGTAGCAACCGGCGAGCTGAAGAGCGTAGCAACCGGCAGGCTTGAGAGCGTAGCAACCGGCAGGCTTGAGAGCGTAGCAACCGGCAGGCTTGAGAGCGTAGCAATCGGCAGGCTTGAGAGCGTAGCAACCGGCAGGCTTGAGAGGGAAGCGACAGACTGGCTTGAGAGCGAAGCGGCAGACTGGCTTGAGAGCGAAGCGGCAGACTGGCTTGAGAGCGAAGCGGCAGACTGGCTTGAGAGCGAAGCGGCCGGCGGGCTTGAGTGCGAAGCGGGCGGCGGGCTTGAGTGCGAAGCGGGCGGCGGGCTTGAGTGCGAAGCGGGCGGCGGGCTTGAGTGCGAAGCGGCCGGCGGGCTTGAGTGCGAAGCGGCCGGCGGGCTTGAGTGCGAAGCGGCCGGCGGGCTTGAGTGCGAAGCGGCCGGCTGGCTTGAGTGCGAAGCGGCCGGCTGGCTTGAGTGCGAAGCGGCCGGCTGGCTTGAGTGCGAAGCGGCCGGCTGGCTTGAGTGCGAAGCGACCGGCTGGCTTGAGAGTGTAGCAGCCGGCGGAGGTTTAGGAATGCCAGCCGCTCGTGCTGAAATCAGCGGTGGATCAGTCACACTGGAACGCAACCTTCTCCGCTCCCGGACTGATCTAGAGACCTGACGTGACTCTGGGCGATCAGCGGCGACGTGACTTTGCTCTGGGCGATCAGCGAAGGCGTGACGTTGCTCTGGGCGATCAGCGAAGGCGTGACGTGGCTCTGGGCGATCAGCGAAGGCTTGACGTTGCTCTGGGCGATCAGCGGAGACATGACTAGGTTCAGGGTAAGTAGTGCTGACCTGACTTGGTGTTGTTATAGTGGTGACCGCCATTTTGTGTGTGTCATCTGGTGCGGCGGCCATTACACAACCAGACGAGGGGTCGCATTCCTCCGCGACACCCACAGTAAACGGAGAGCCAATAGTCAATAAAGCAAAATCCATAAAGTTACTGAGTGATGAACGCGGTCCCTCTTGACGTAGTTTGTTCTGGAGTGGTTGGTTAACGCCATCACAGAAAAAGTCTATTAATGCACAGTCCGGCAGATCAGAATAGTAAGCAATGTCTAGATATTCACCAATATATTCCTCCAGGGAACGTGTACCCTGCGTACTCCACAACAACAGTTGAGTAATGTCCATACCGTGCAGATGCTCTCCGGGGAAGCTGCTGGATCGTAGTGGCGGCAAAGTATTCTGTAACGAAGCAGGACTGAGGCAGAGATCGATTTGCAGCTTTATTTAAAGTGAGAGTGGTCGTACAGGCAGGGTCAAACAGGAGCAAACAAGAACAGCAAGGGACAGGCAGAATCGTGGTCAAGGAACAAGCAAAGATCAGGACAGGCAGATATCACTCACAGGTCGGTATGCAAAGCAAGGATCAGGACAGGCAGCAACGGATCAAAAACAGGAACAGACAAGGTCGAGAACAGACAGGCAAACAGGGAATAAACGCTCGGAATTGTACACTGGGGAAACAATACTTCGCGGTGAGGTGGTGTGTGTGGAAGTCCTTTATAGTCCAGGTAATGAGCTGCAGCTGGGTGTGGTGATCAGTGATTAGTGTGAAGTGTGTGCAGGTGAGTGACAGAGAGGATGATGGGAGATGTAGTCCAGGAACAGTGACAGGAACAGACGGTGATCATGACAGAACCAGTTAATAAACATTTATTCAAAAAGGATAAGAATCCAGGGCAACAGAATTTATTACCAATTTAAAATACCGGGAATGTATCAGATCTTGAGGACAAAAAGAGGTTTTGAGGGTGGCAATAATTTTAGTAAGATGAGGTAGTGATATAGAATTGAACACCTCCCAAGAGGCAAGCGGCTGGGTAGGCTCATTTTGTGAAAATATTGGCTGCGATCTTAAATTTTACATTTTATCAATGAAAAAATGCAAAAAGGATTCACAAAGAGCATTGGAGGAATTAGGAATAGTAGGGTTTAGAACAGAGTTATAACAGAAAACAAGACCTTAGGTCTATGACAGTTGATAGAGATTAAATTAGAAAAATAAGCAGCTTTTGCAGCCTTTTATTAAATAACACATTAAAATCAGAGTTAAAGTGAGATGAATAGTACCGAGACTGAATTTGAGCTTCAGCAGATGAAAAGGTTAATTCAGGGAGAGACAGAGTAAATAAAATTGGCTCGTGGTCTGATAACAATGAGTCAGATAATACTAGCTCAGAGACAGAGAACCCATGAGTGAGCACAAGGTCCAAAGTATGTCCATGAATATGAGTAGGATCTTTTATCCACTGGACCAAGTTAAAAACTCCTTTGATAGTGTATTTGATGGGCAGCATACATGAACATTAAAGTCACCAACTAATAAAAATCGATCAAAATTAGTAGTGATAAACCCCAACAATTCCGTTATTTCAAGAATAAAATCTTTAACAAGATGTGGAGGGTGATAGATCATGGCTATCAGAACGGGACCCTTCTATTCAAGTCTTAGTAACTGAACTTCAAAAGTAGAGAATGCCTTTATAGAAACCATTTGACAGGGCAAGAGGAAAGTCCATTTTTAAACAGTCACTAACCCACCCCCTCGACCATTTTGACATGGAGAGTTAAGAAAATGAGCAATCGTTAGGGACCAATTCAGAAAAAGGACTTAGATCTCCCACCTGTGTCCATGATTCAGTTATAAACATAAAATCCAACTTGTGAAAGAAGTCATTTAGTAGAAAGGTCTTTTTTGCCACCTCTTTGTGATTTTGTGTATTGTACTTACATAATTGAAAATATGCTGAAATGTTTGAAAAAAGTGCACTTTTGATGATCTGTTGTGTTGTGATATTAGTACTAAGAGTTTTGAAAATTTACCAATTGTTTGTGAAAATTGCACAAAAGCAATTAAAAAAAAAACTGTATTACAATATTATTACAATAGAGTGGAGCTCTATCTGTATTGTAAATTAATAGGATGTTAACCCCCAGGGGTCTGAGGATTTTTGGGGCCCTGGAGAAGTTTTGACATGCCCTGACATTGGTGCTTTTTTTCAGTTGTTCATAAACATATTAATGGAAAAAGTGTGTAGCGTATGCACACGTATCAGGATAGTCAATAAACTTTGGAGTTTCAGAACGCTTTTAACCTGGTGAACTTTGTTTATAAATCACTAAATCGGCGCCGGACGGCTGTGACTTTCGGCAGGTTTGTGGGCCTGCGATGGTAAACAGAAAAGTCCAACTTCCTCCCTTTGGTGACTTCAAAAGGAGCACCCCCCCCAGAGACTGACCAGATCCACATTCCAACACCCCACACACACAGGGACACACAAAAACACACACACACATATACAAACATGCCTAGAGATGGTATGTACAGTTATTCTCAAGATATGACTGTGCCAAAGTGTACCCGCTATATTTTAAGTGCATATATGCTTCCTAGTGTTTAGATTTTAGAGTTTAAATGACTGTAGCCATTCTAGTTTCATTCCTATTAATGTAATTTTGTCTGTAAACCATAACTTCTTCTACATGTTGTGTTTATGTGTCAAGTTTAGATTCCTCTGAAAGCTCTTCCTCTCCTCTATTCCATAATGTGTCTCACATCCCTGTAGGATGCATTGTTCTATTTGTTTAATGATACTATGAAGAAAGTACTCTACTTCGAAATCTGATCTGAGAGCCATAAATCATGCAGATTAAGTCGTGAGGCCAATCAAAGGGAAAGCTTTCCCGCCAACTTTGCACCCATGTTATTGGCTACCCCACCTCAAGGAGGTGTGTCGGCTTATCTGTCATAAAAGCAAAGACGCACAATTTCGTGTGTTCTCTCCCGATTGTCTCACGAGCATCTCGTGCACGTTTTTCCCGGACCTCTCCGGTGACCACGCGCTGCCATCGCGCTCAGCTTCGGGATCGCCATCTTCCAGCGAAACTCACTCTCGTCCTCAGTTCAAACCTTCCCGCTGAACGGAGGAAGCCAACGAACTGCACCAGCACTAACCTGAAATTCGACACACGCAACCGATGCAAGTATACTGCCGTTTCTCAATCTTAGATGATGAAACTGATTTCCGTGCTGGCTTAGGACTGGTTGTGAGTTTGCTACTTGCCTTCTCTCTTTCCTTCTCTACTTCTATTCTTGTACATAGGTGTGTATTTTCTTGTATATATATTTAGATGTATAACCTCTGTATTCGTAGTTTGCATATATTAAAACGTTATTCATGCTCGATTGTTCTGTTTGTTCTTTCAGCTGAAAACCATGTCACTTTAACGCTTTTCGATCGCTTTATGTTATAAAACTATAAAGTTATTTTCACGGCCAGAGAATAACTCTGTTTATAATATTCTGTGAGGGACTTAGTTTGCTGGACAAATGAACAGTTTCTCTAAATAATTATTAAACCAGAACTATATGTAATTGATTACAATTCGTTGTAATTGATTCACAATATAAGTTTAATTCCCCGTTGGGTCGATATATGAATCATAATTTATTCATAACCTTATGAATTATTATATTCATATTTCATCCATAAATTGATTAATAACCGCTACATTTCGTTACAAGTGTCATTACACTGTATTCAGCACAAACTAGTCTACAATAATATGTGTATGTACATGTTTGTGCTTTTGAAGGAATAATGTTTATGCATGGTTATTGAAAAAACTTAAAACTTAAGTCACTGAAATAAAGCCAAAAATATATATATTAAATCTTTGTTCACAAGACTTCCGGGTATTGGGTTGTAGACTAGAGTTTTTGATTCAGAATTATGTAAAAATTATGCTGCCTGCTTGTTCATATAAAACAATAGAGAGATTTAAATTTTCTAAAACATCTTTGGTCAAGAAACACAGTATGCGTGGAGGCGTGAATCATCATGAATAATTGGGAGAAGACAAAAGAATCGCATAAAGAGCTCTAATGACCTGCATAAATAATGAGCTCTTTCAGTCAGGTAGGCTGTGAAAAAACCCTCTGTTGATCATGTCTCAAATCTCATCATGGTGTAAATCAAACATACAGAAAAAAACCACAATACTGTGAAATATTATTACAATTTAAAATAATGGTATTCTATTATATTCTTTAAAATATAATGTATTTCTGTGATGCAAAGTGTCTGAACAGCTATGTTACCTCTATGGCATTTCATATAGGCTTTTAGCTTAAAAGCATGCACATTTGAAGAAATATTGATGGATTCTCATATGTCTATGTCAATTTTCTATACAAAGGAGTAATATTTATTATTGTCATCAATATGAGCACTGGATTTTCAATTCATACTTGCAGCCGGAGGGCGCTCTGTGCACCTTTAGTCCACAAATTCACATAAAGAAGAACAGGAACCAGGAACTAACGGCATGTCTTCTAGAGGTCGCTAACCATGGCTTTAACATCCAGATAAACACTTTTCAAGATAATAAATACACGATTGAGATGATGAATGCATGCATTGCCTCAGAATTTGCCTCTGAATAGCGCTCGCTCCGTGGGTGTGGCCTCATTAGCGGATAATGAGCTGAATCACGGACTTCTGACATGGCTTTCTTTTCATACAGATTACATAAACACAGAATGTTTGTTTTCACCTGAGCCGGCGGCGGAGTAGGAGAATTGCTGGGCAACAACCTCGACCACATCGCCGAAAAGGCTGGCCTGAGACACAGGGGAGTTTAGGAGCTGAGTACGGTCCGACTCTCTCACGTCTGCCAGGTTCAGCCATAGGTGGCGCTCCTGGACTACCAAGGTGGACATCACCTGACCAATAGAGCACGCCATAACCTTAGTCGCCCGAAGGGCAAGGTCGGCGGCTGTGCGAGCCTCCTGAAGGGCCGCTTGGTCAGCACCTGCCTTGTGCAAGCCTTTAAGCACCTTAGCCTGATAGACCTGCAAGGTGGCCATGGCGTGCAATGCAGAAGCGGCCTGACCCGCAGCTCTGTAAGCCTTGGCTAAAAGCGTGGACGAGAACTTACAGGCCTTGGACGGGAGCTTGGGATCACCGCGCCACGTAGAAGCGCTCGGAGGACACAACTGCATCGCAACCGAGCACTCCACAGGGGGTACCCCAGCATACCCTTTAGCCACCCCGCCATCGAGGGAGGTGAAGGCGGAGGAAGCACCAGAACGGTTTTGGGCAGTCAAAGGTGCCCTCCATGAACTGGTAACCTACTCATGCACTTCCGGGAAGAAAGGAACCAGTGGGGGGCTCTGGCGTTCACTAGAGCGTGCAGCCCCCAGGAACCAATCGTCCAGCCTTGAGCATTCTGGACGGGGTGGAGGATTCCACTCCACTCCGATCTGACTTGGACAACGCTGCTCTCCCAGAGGGAGGCACCGCAGCCGAATCTTCATCTCCTGAGGACTCAAACCCGCCTTGAGATGCAGAGATCGACATACGATCATCCTCCGGAGCCCCGAATGAGACGCTGGGTCCCCCAGAAGGGGAGGCAGCAGGCCCCCCCGGAAGCTCCACCAGCAGAGATGCCTGGGAGGGGGGCGTGGCCCGAGGAGGCTGACTCGTCGGGTTGTTCCACACCGTCACCCTCAGATCACCCTGGCCACCAGCCAAAGATTGGTGTGTGGCAGAGGGTACTCTACTGTTTAAGGTAATCGAGTCTTGATCTAAGCATCTTGATGGTCATGTTCCCACAATGAGAACATGAACCATCCATGAAAGCCGCCTCAGCGTGCTGGAAACCCAAACATGTAAGACAGCGATCATGGCCGTCAAGAGGCGCCATATTGCGACCGCACCCAGAAACACACGGGCGGTACGACATCTTTAACCCTCTGGAGTCTGAGGCTGATTTGGGGCCTGGAGAACTTTTGACATGCCCTGACATTTGTGCTTTTTTCAGTTGTTCATAAACATATTAATGGAAAAAGTGTCATTACACTGTATTCAGCACAAACTAGGCTACAATAATATGTGAGGAACATGTATGTACATGTTTGTGTTTTTGAAGGAATAACATTTATGCGTGGTTGTTGAAAAAACAAAAAACTTAAGTCACTGAAATAAGGCCAAAAAAAGTATAATAAATCTGTGTTCATAAGACTTTAGGGTATTGGAGGTTGTAGACTAGAGTTTTTGCTTCAAAATTATGTAAAAATTATGCTGCCTACTCCTTCATATTTAACAATATATTGATTTAGTTTTTGTAAGACACTTTTTGCCAAGAAACACAGTATGCAAGGAGGCGTGAATCACCACTGAAAATGGGCCATTCTCACCTGAGAAGACAAAAGAATTGGATAGTAATGAGCTGAAATGACTTGCATATTAATGAGGCATTTCAGTCAGGTAGGCTGTGAAAAAAAACCTTCTGTGATGTCTCAAGCTCATTATGATATATGAAACATACAGAAAAATATTATTACAATATAAAGTAATGGTTTTATATTATACTTTAAAATATAATGTATTTCTGTGATGCAAAGAGTCTGAATATAGGCTTTTAGTTTAAAAGCATGCACATTTGGAGAAATATTGGATTCTCATATGCTTATGTCAATTTTCTATACAGAGGAGTTATTTTTATTTAATATTCACTGTCATTACTATGAGCGCTGGTGTTTTCAATTCATCCTTGAAGTCGGAGGGCGCTCTGTGCATTTTAGTCCACAAATTCATCTAAAAGAAGAAGAGGCTATTCCATGAATGGAGTTTCCAATTCATACAGCAGCAGGAGGGCGCTAAAGAAACAAAAACTCATCTAAAATTCATCTGTAGAAGAAAAGTAAACAGGAAGTAACTGCATGTCTTCTAGAGATCGCTAACCATGACTTTTACATCCAGATAAACACTTTTCAAGACAATAAATACACGATTGAGACGATGAATGCATGTATTGACTGAATTAGCGTCTGAATAGCGCTGGATCCGTGGGCGTGGCCGCATTAGCAGATAATGAGCTGAATCACGGATTTCTGACATGGCTCTCTTTTCATACAGATTACATAAACAAAGAAGGTTTGTTTTCGATTTGACTTACATGATTTAAAACCTGACATCTTAACGTTTTTTTAGACATAAGTGTAATTTTTTTGTCATTAGTATTCACTAAGTTACAGTTCATTTTCTGAGAACTATCAGATTGGAGTTCGTTCAGAGGGAGAGGAGAGATCACGCATCATGTTAGTTTTCTTTATTTTACAAAAAGCACAACATTCTGTTTTTACTCTGAGTGTACACAAATGAAAGAAGATATTCCACAGATTAAAATGGTGTATAACTCTTAATTGTATGTGCAACATTGACGGAGTATTTTTAGTCTCTTTCACACTGATAAGAAAAAAACCACGGTGGTATCGCCGGCGATACCGTCAGACCTCAGAGTGTTAAAAAGACGCGACCTTAAACCCATAAGCTCTTTTAGGAAATTGCTCTTTAGGTACTGAAGCGCTCAGGGGAAACAGGCAAGGCAGGAACACTGGAATCCGCTGAAATGCGCCGTCACACCAGTACTGCAGAGACTCGTCCTGTAGAACACTCCGGTGAAGGCAACGATGTGCTCGGCTCTGAAGCGAAATCTTGAATGCGAGTTGCTCACTCTTCTCCTTATATACCCACACTGTGGGGCGGAGCTTGCGCATACAAATTCTGCAGACCAAGATACTCTTTGTTTCATTGGCTCGTTTTGTTAACACTCAAAGGTAATTGGGCTCTCGGGCGAGACCCCATTTCGTCAGTCTCTGACGTAACATCAAAGTGACCGACTGAAGGGGAACAGTGATTTTACCATTGTCAGTTTTACACACTCCACTTTGTGCTGTGGCCTATTGCTTTAGCAAATCAGTCTGTAAATAACACAAGCTTCAGCAGAGACAAAAAAAAAAAAAAAACAGCTTTCAGAACCCTTACTGAAGAGTGTGCCATACTCTGTCATTAAACTTTCATGACAGTTTAGTCAGGGAATATGAAACAGTTCAGCTGCACTCAGCAGAAGATAGCATGGAGTCCACCCACTGTGCTTTCCTGTAGCTCAGTGGTTAGAGCATGGCACTAGCAATGCCAAGGTCATGGGTTCGATCCCAGGGATTGCACATACTCAGATACAAATGTATAGTATAATGCAATGTAAGTCGCTTTGGATAAAAGCGTCTGCCAAATGCATAAATGTAAATGTAAATGTAAAAAGCCACATTTCTACACAATTCCAATGCAACAACACTGATATGTAGAATAAAATAGTGATACAGCAAAGATGGCTTCCACAGAGATGAGATGCTAAAAGTGTGCAATAACAACTAGACAATAAGGGGTGAAAAATATGGCAATGTTCAGTGTTTATTGTAAAAGCAATGACAAGAAAATACTTGAATATGCATTTCACCATCATTTCACCATCATTTTCCCAGCAAGAAACAGAAAGGAAAGTGAACTGTTCCTTGCAGAAGGGGAATATTCTGATCTTCCTGTGGGTCAGATGTTCTGCACCATTTGGACACACATGTAGGTGATGCCACCAGACTTTGTCATTTTCTGTGCTGAGTTCTCCTTTGGTTCTCCTTGGGTTGTCTGCTTGTGTTGTCTGCTTCTTTATGACTTCTCTCAAGACCTGGTTGTGCCAGGCCTGTTGCCGATTCATTGTTATCTTTCCCTTTTCTACTGGATGCTGGAATGATTTCTTCAGGCAGTTTAAGCAGTTCTTTTGTACTTTTTTGTACTTTCATCTTATTTTGATTCTTGATTGGGTCCCAGATCCCACAAGCATTTCCAATATTTTCTCCCAATTGTTCTTCCCACACATGCTCCAGTGAGCACCCATAGTTCAGCTGACTGGGCTGGATTTGGAAGCGGAGGGGAGATGCTCTCAAGAGTGCCCCACACATACACAATTCAATTGCATAAGCAGCTTTTCATGGGATATTTTCAGTTGCCGCACAAGCATGGGGCTTTGCGTAGGAGTTTCGGTTTAGTCTGCTCATAATGTTTCCTAAATGGAGACCACAGTCATGCAATTTACCCACACTTTTCTTTAAAAGTCACAGTGTAGATGTACAGTAAACCGGAATGTCATTTACCTCCTTTCAACATCACTGAAAAATGTTAGTATCAGTTCGATATGAAGCTTTTAATATTTATGAATACTTTTTTTTCAAAAGTGCTTTTAGAGGCAGTTAGCAAGCAGTAACATGATATCCTCTAAAGCTGACTTTTTTGTACATTTTCTTCTCATATCTTTGCAGCTGTCTGTGACTGTCATTATTGCAATGAATTACTACACTGTTCTCTCTGATTTAAATGATTAGAAGAGATCTAAATGAATCAAAAGTCAAAAAAGATACCTTTTGTTTATTTGTTCAAAAAATATGTGTAGCTCTTTGATATTAGAGGCAAACACTGCACTATCACAATCCCAACAAAGATGTTATGCACATGAGCATGATCAGTTGTTTTTCATTTAAATTATTGTATAATTTCAAGATTAACAGCAAAAACAGCATGGTCTGACTTCAGCTTTGTGAAATTATGCTACATAACAAAACAACATCAGCAGATGCATTGACTAAAATGTAAATTCACTCTCTGACAGTAGGTGGCGCTTATGGAACACCAGTTAGATTGTAATCTCGAACGTAATCCCCATTCATCGGTAATGAGAGTATTGTTAAAGAGCTAACTAGATTTGACAAAATTGCCAGCGCTATAAAAGAAATTCCATTAGGCTGTAAAAACGCTGCACTTAAACATGTGTTATCTTTCAGGAGACAAGTTTACATGTTTTTGAGCTCTCCCACTAAAATACTCAATGTGTCTTTTCGGGTATCTCAAGGAGAGAGCTCGTACATGGTGTACGCTAGTACGGAGACTTTGCGTTGCTTTGAATGTGGGGATATTGGACACAAACGGTTCACCTGCCCACACAAAGCGCTCAATACTGAAGAGGAAGGCCCATCCGAAACATCTGATAGGCCACAGATTGTCACAGAAAGTACACCGCAAAAATCTGAAAAAGCAGATATTAATACTGAGGTAAGGCAAAATGTTTCTGAAAATATTGTGAAAGATGCTGAGATTCCAAGTTGTAGTGATGTTGGTAAGAGTGATAGTTGTGTGGGTTTAGTGCAGGAACATGAGACAAATGATGGCCAAAATGAAGAAATGGATGATTTGTCAGAAGCAACTGCAGAGAGTTGTAGAGATGATGATTCCTGTGTTAATTTTGAAGTGGCAAATTGTGGAAGTGATTTGTATACAGTTGAGCAGATTAATGCTTTCTTGGATAAAACAAAGGGTAAAAGTGTTGAAAATGGTAAGTTTTTTTTCCAAATTTAGATAAATTTGTTTTATCCGTTATGAAAACAAGACAAGAGTGCAGCTCTGAAGTTCTATCCCAGCAGAAAAGATTTCGATTAAAAAAATATTTAACCACAATTAGGCAAGGAGTAAAACCGGTCAGGGCGAAACGCCGGGCTGTGAAATGTAAACTAAAATAAGTGCATAATGGGTATCTCTCTCTTTTCTTGTTTTCCTCTCACACTACTGTTTATTTCTACTTTCTTATCCTATTTTATTATGGATGTCCTGAGAGTGGGGTCCCTAAATGTAAATGGGATTAGGGCTAGTAATAAATGGTCTTTATTAAAAGAAAGTATAAAACTAAAAGAAATTAATGTGATGTTTCTACAATAAACATACAGTGATATAAATAATGAAGTAGATTGGGGTTTTTGGTCTGATGTTTGTTCTTAGTCATGGGACATATTTAAGTGCAGGGGTGGCTATTTTGTTTTCACTTGGATTAAATGTAAATATTTTATCTATTGATGAATTAGAAAAGGGGTGGCTTCTTTTAATTAAAGCTAAAATAAAATATATAAGTTTTGTCTTTGTTAATATTTATGCACTAAATATTGGTAGGGACAGATTTAAGCTTTTTGAGATGCTTAAAAATACTCTTGTTTCTCTTTCACCAGAAGATTTTTTAATTATTGGTGG